>NC_090223.1:69404001-69710453 GCF_024489055.1 Chanodichthys erythropterus | reverse complement strand
TTTTTGTGTTATTTGTTTTTTATCCACGTCATCTTTTGAGAAATAACAGTATTGTCTTTAATTAAAGTAGTTTATAGGATTTTCTCATATATCCTGACTCTAATAATCAGTTTCTAACAGCAAACACTCAGAATAAAGTGAGATGATGTGAATGTCTTGTTGAATGAGTGTTGATAGTCTGAAGATCATCAATATTAACAGAGAAACTGGTGAAAACACTCTTTATTTCATGTCAATAGTTGCTGTTTTCACCTCATTTATTATGCTGATGTCTTCAGATCTGCTGTAAATTGACACTTAAAGCTCATTTCATTGCTGTCAACAGACTGAGGGGATTTGTTGACTACAGATATGTACAATTATTTTTGTCTTCATGCGTAGAGCTGTTTTCCTTACCATTATACATATTTGGAATAATTTTGTTACATTATTACATATTTGGAATAATTTTGTTACATTATATTCTGTTATCATTTATATATATAAAACAAACCCCGTAACTGATATATTTTTATTTTGGCAGATCAGCTCCTCCCACACTGGGATTCATCATCAGTGAAGCTCCTCCCACACTGGGATTCATCATCAGTTAAGCTCCTCCCACTGGAATGCATCAATAAATGCTGGGATTTTCCCATCAAAGGAGCATCAAGAAGAGCTGAAACCAGTAAAGACTGAGTTTATTAAAGAGGACAGTGAGAACATGAGTGATCCAGAACCCTGCAGAATGAAACACACTGAAGATACTGAAGAACAAAGAGGTTGGTGTTTATTCTTCATTCATTCATTCATGATGCTGAACAACATTCATGTTAGAAAGATTCAACTACACATTTAGATATGCAGTTAAACTAATGTTCAACAAATGGTCAGTAAAGTGAGATTTGAAAAATGTTCATATCGATTGTCAATATCAGGTCAAAATGCAGATTATTTTACATTTATTTTATATCTGGTTCAAAATTTGCAACAATGTTACCAAAATTTTAGACAAGTTTCAAAATAAAAAAAATAGTAATATCAGTAAACACCAAACTGTATCAAGTAAATTCACTTTCCAGAATGGCTGACAGGGTTGTAAGCTTGATTTAAGCAAAAGCTGATTTATAGTTACTGATAAAGTTGTATTTTTCATAAAAATGAGGAAGTTATTCATAGTTATATAGATTATTCTTCTTACAGTAACTTTGGTAACAGGGTTGAATGTGATCAACACTGTACAGTTTGTGTAAAAATGAGACGATGGATTGAGATTATTTTCTTGTCCTCCCATCATGCTGTAGAAAGAGCCCAGATGATGTCACTTCCTGGGCGTCACACTTTTAAGATGAGGAAAATTCATAACAGGGTTGAGGGTCAAAATTCAGTTGAGTTTGTTTTCAGTGTCCCACATTCACATGTGTGGAAGTCTGTGAAAGAAAAAGTGTGACCAACCCTTAATCATTAAAGTTTTAGTAAAATAAATATCAATCTAAAAGTTGGTGTCAAAATATGGCAATAATTGTGTCATTCATTAAAATATGTAATAGTTCTCACTACAGAAACATGGTGATTTGACTATAATGTTTTAAATATAATAATTGCTTCAGGGACATATAATAAATATATAAAAAGGCATCAAAGTGATCAGAATATTTCATAGCAGTTGTCTACTTCAGTACATGAAGGTTCACTTTTATGTTCTTTCACTTCATAATCCTCATTTTGAATCACTTTAATATACTGAAAATTAACTTTTTTTTGTAATTTCAGACTCAGAGCTGATGGAAGTGAAGGAGGAGAGTGAAGAACTGAGTGAAGTGGAGGAGGAACATCATGACAAACCTGGAGAAAAACCTTTGAGTCGCTCAAAGACTAAAAAGACTTTTCTAAAGAAAAGAGCCAAGAAATCTTTCACCTGCACTCAGTGTGGAAAGAGTTTCTCAAACAAACAACATCTTAAGGTTCACATGAGAATTCATACAGGAGAGAAGCCGTTCACATGTGATAAATGTGGGAAGAGCTTCACACAAAGAGGACATCTTATAGAACACATGAAAGTTCATACAGGAGAGAAGCCACACACATGTGATCAATGTGGGAAGAGTTTCATGCGATCATCACACCTTAAAGAACACATGAGAATTCATACAGGAGAGAGACCGTTCACATGTGATCAATGTGGGAAGAGTTTCACATCAAAACAAAGTCTTGAGATTCACATGAGAGTTCATACCGGAGAGAAGCTGTTCGCATGTAATGAATGTGGCAAAACGTTTCTCTGGGCATCAAACCTGAAGAAACATCTGGCAGTTCATACAAAGGAGAAGCCACATTCATGTTCTGTGTGTGGAAAGAGTTTTTCACTGCTGTCATATTTACATGAACATGAGAAAATACACACTGGTGTGAGAGAGTACATGTGCTTTGAGTGTGAGAAGACTTTTACTACAGCAACCCATTTAAAACTACACCAAAGAATTCACACTGGAGAAAAACCTTACAAGTGTTCATACTGCGACAAGAGATTCAGTGTGTCATCATCACTGAAAACACATGAGAGGATCCACACTGGAGAGAAACATTACAAGTGTTCACACTGTGACAAGAGATTCAATAAGTCATCAAATCTGAAAACACATGAGAGGATCCACACTGGAGAAAAACCTTACAAGTGTTCACACTGTGACAAGAGATTCAATCAGTCATCATCTCTGAAAACACATGAGAGGATCCACAGCAGAGAGAAGCCGCACATGTGTGATCAGTGTGGAAAGAGTTTCACTATTAAAAGTAACCTGAAGATACACATGAAGATCCATGCAGTGGAGAAACCACATCACCACAGTCTGAAATCATGATAAGTAGTTCATCTTTATGTGCTGAACAACAAAGTAGTTTCCTGCTTGGAAAATCTAAAACTTCTCCTGAAACTACAACAGAACGATCAAATCACTGTTAAAACAGACTGTATGGATTTTTCCCTCAAGGTCAGTGTGACAAACTAGTGACTTACACTTAGTGAACAAACTGCCATGTTTCTATTATTGTCATTTACAACATAATAAAATGAATGAATGAATGAGGCATTTATAAAAATAACCTAAATATCCTAAAAACTGATTATTAACTTGTTGTTGCTCATCTTCATTTAATCCATGATAAATCTCCCACCATTTCCCATCATCATTCCTTCGATCTTCTGCAGTAGTTCTTGCACCTGAATGTCTGATTTACTCTTGATATTGCAACAGTAAAATCATCCTCCACATTCAGTCAACAGCACAGTCTTTCAGTTTAAGATGTTCATCAATGCCTGTTCCAGATCCTCCAGTTCATCTCCATGTGTGAACAGAATCATGATGCACTTCTGAATTCCAGTCCTCGGGACCCCTTGCTCTGCACATTTTAGGCTTGTTCGAGATGCATCGGCGCTGCGCAGACCGATCGGCATATGACATCAAAGTACCGCGAGAGTGATTGGAGAGCATTCAACACCGATGCTTTTGAATCGCTCTCGCGGTACTTTGATGTCATACGCCGATCGGTCTGCGCAGCGCCGATGCATCTCGAACAAGCCTTTTGTATGTCTCCCTTATTTAACACACCTGAACCAGATCATCAGCTCATTATGAACTGAACTGAGTGTGTCAGAAAAGGGAGACATACAAAATGTGCAGAGCAAGGGGTCCCAAGGACTGGAATTGAGATCCACTGCTCTAGAGGAATGGTGAGCAGAACTGAACTGAGACCTGCTGAACAACCAGAGACCAGCTGCTCTTTCTTCATCTCCAGCTGCTCTTCATTCAGATCTGGATCCAGTAGATCTGGAGAAATAATCACATGCACATGTTTTTCTCCCATCTGTGTTTTACCATCACACACTTCAGACTCATGCTCTTTAAACCTGGTATCTCTCAGTATAGTGTTTCCAGATGAGCTTTTCCCAGAACCGTTTCTGTCCATTAGAAGATTCCGGATCACTGGATTATCTGGATGAAAGTTGGTCTCTTAAATGTCTGAAATAAAAACATGGAATATGTGATTTAAGTTAATGTCATTCTTCTCACTGGAGGACACGAGTAAGAAAACAAAATGTCTATGTTTCACATACAAACATAAAATAGTTTTAAATAAGTCTTAAAGCAGAAGCATGTGAACTTTACATCAACTGGAATAAAAAACTGCAATCATTTAAAAAAAACCTTATTAAGTTACAAGTGATCAATTCGATCAGCCGATCTAAACAATGATCAATCTGTTAAGATTCATAAGTATTATGCTCTCATTTGTATTATATTTGTAACTTATTTTCCCAGCTTTGTTTTTTTTCTCTGTAACAGGCATTCCAAACACAGTGCTGAGTACATGTCACGTGACCTAATCATTGATTGAATGATTACACGTGCTTATGATGTTTAATAAAAGTGTGCCAGTCAGAGCGACTGGAGATATGGGAAAGAGTACACTGTTGTTTGCGTCTTATTTGAGCGTACTCTGTTAACAGCTTATGGGCCCAGATAACGTAATATAGTGATATGGCGTGAAGGTCGCAATGGTCACTGCGTGCACCTGAGTTTAACCCGAGACAAGACCTACTTATAACATGAGTAGAAGGGAAAAGGAAGCGACCACAACAAGCCACTGGTCAAGACCCAGCCAGCAATGACATGTGGGGTCCAGATGAGGGCTTCATGGGCGGCAAATGTGGGCCCCATTATGGGCTTGCACCCGTGATCCACATTGGGACAAGCCGTGGAAGCCCAGACGTGCTAAAAGTAGGACCTGTAAGGGTACTGCATGGGTCTTAATTGGGCAATTCATGTCAGACCCATTTGGGCCCCACCTGCCCAAAGGGGTCCAAAGTGGGCTTTGCAACATGGCTACACAGATGGGTTTTAAGTGGGATCTGTAAGAGTCTTATGTGGGTCCTAACTGGGCAATTCATGCCAAACCCATTTGGGCCCCACCTGCCCAAAGGGGTTTAAAGTGGGTTTGCACCCGGGATCCACATGGGGGCCAGCCATGGATGCCCAGGAGGGTTTTAAGTGGGATCTGTAAGGGTCTTATGTGGGTCTTAACCGGGCAATTTGTGTCAGACCCATTTGGGCCCCACCTGCCTAAAGGGGTTTAAAGTGGGCTTGTACCATGATTCAACCGTGAATGTCCATATGGGATTAAAGTGGGCTCTGTAAGGATCTTATGTTGGTCCTAACTGGGCAATTCATGCAAGGTAAGCCCAACCATTCATTTAAGGAAACAATCTAAGAAAAATTAAAAACGAAGAATGAATGTAAGTACAAGATAAATACAAGACACTTGATGCTTTGAACTGCAAGAAATATATTAAATTGAACAACAAGAAATTATCTTTAAAAAACAATGTCACAACATACGGTAAACTAAAAAATATATAAAAAAAAAAAATCTCTGAAATAGAAACCTCCAAAAATACAATACAAAATACACTCATTATATAATACATTGAACAACAAACATAATCTTTAACAATTTAAATTTTACAACGTACCGGTAAATAAATAAAAAATATATATTTTTTAAAAATGTCTGAAAAAAAGAAAACAAAACATCTCTCCAAAAAATACATCCAAAACAGTCAAGGGGTTTGTGTTGTCGGTGTTCTTTTTTCTCTTAGGGCTCTTGCAGCCCTCTCCCCGCCACGGTCACGTGCGCCTGTGAACCATTTCCCCAGTGCCATTTCCACATCCTTTCAGTTCACATTCTGAGTTATAACGTTACTCTTCAATGCACCTAAAAACAAGGGAGCATAAGTCAATTTAGCAAGGTTCTTTTTTGCTCCAACTTGCAACTCTTCAAATCATTCATTCAAGTAACACATTTCCACATGTGGTAAGCTAAAATGTTACCCCTAGGGTGACATTTACCATGGAGTTTTATGCCAACCTATAACCCTTTTCCATTACATGTTGAAATTTAGCCTCAAATGCACACCATATTTGAGCGACATTAGAAACAGTTTTCCATGAATATATCATGTCATATCACATAACTTCCAGTCGAATCACAGACACGACAGCTGCCAGTGAAATGCGAAGCGCTGTCAGATGTTCAACACCAGCGGAGATCATATACATCTGGAGACTCAGAACAAATTGATAAGGATGTGCGCATGCATGCGGTGCTTTTTAGGTGAGATGACTCCGTATGCTGCTCATTCCAAATTACTACATTGAAGCCACCGTGGGGTGACATTTTGAAAAGTTTATATTGCAAGTTTGATTATTTTATTCAATGTTTCTGTCTAACAGCTAACTTCAATACCTTTGGATGTGATTGCGGGGTATGTAAAGTAGTTGTTTTAAGATAACCAAAACTTTGTCTATCACAAATTTGTCTTCGACTTGATCAACAATAGGGGATTATCATGCTGAAACGTAGTACTTCTGCTTATAGTGATGTTTGTGCACTGCCGCTTCCGGTGACACAGTCATCAGTCTGGCGATGAAGGACCTTAAGTTTGTTTACATATACTGTGTCTAGGCGATACTACTGCGATGTGGACCAAAAGTCATATCCCGATATAATTAGGCTGAATATGGCCCAGCCAGCAGAGCCCAAATGGGTTTGACCTGGGCTATCTAACTGGGACCCAGCCAGTTTTGCACCCAGTTTCCATGTAGGCCCCACATGGATTTGCCCAGATGAAATGAACACTGCTTAGTGTGCACACTACAGGCTGTTTAATATAACACTTAATCAGTGTTGGAGGTAATGAGATAATTAAGTGATTAAAATTAATATCAGCCTTATCCCAGGAACATCACGGTTGATGCTGTTGCGGCAAAAATGAATTAGCTGACATCACTAGTAAGAGACAAACCTCAGGAGAATTCACTTTATAAAGATTTTATTTCTTGCAAGAAAGAGTCCACAGTCGACACAACCATACAATGTCTGCCCCGAGTGTGAACTAAGGACACAAGAGAACCCACAAACATTTATACCCCCAATGTTTGAGCAACTCTTCTCAGTACTTTTCCATACAGGGTAAAAGTGACAATACACATACACAAATGGCTAGTGACAATACACATACACAAATGGCTTCCCCTTCTGTCTTTGAACTTATTTAAATTATCCGATACCCTAGGTTCGGGAAAGCTCTCAGTTTGGGTGTCTCACCGTTACCCCCCTGGATTTCAGCAGACACTGTGTCTGTTGAGCTCAGAGAGGTGTTTTGCATAGCTTGAAGCAGATATTGGCATATTAAATTTTTTCCCCAACAATTCCCCCTTTTATCATTCTTTGATAACTCACAAGAAAAATTTAAAATGTGTAGGTATGAATAAAATAAGAATAATAAACAATAATAATAAAACAAGCTAATTTAAGTTACTCATCACACTTACACTCTTCATCTCTAATTTGTATAAATGATCACTCTCTTAAATTTGTAAATAAAGAAACATTTAGATATCTGGGTTCCCTTCAAATGTTACCCAGATTAAATAAAATAATAAAAACAAATAAATAAAAATCCCCTAATTTATTTTAGTTGTCTCCTCGCTAAACATCTCATCAAATTCGTTCATCCACTCATTGTAATCGTCATAAACAGTTAGTTTACCCATTTGCTGAGACATATTAGTCTTCAACATTCTCTGTACTATGCTGGAAATGCACTGCTAAGTGGATCGCACAGTTGTACATCCAGGACGTACGAGGAAGATTAGTTTTGATGTGTTTTCTTTGAAAACTGGTTGGCTCAGCACCATGTTGTGCCAGTGTCTCTGCTCCTCTCCTCTCGGCTCCTCCTCCCCGATCACTGGTGGGACCTTTCTGCAATGGCTCGCATGCACCCACGTCGCTCTCTCAGCTACCTTGACGGCGGTGTGTCGTCAGAAGCACGATAAAAGGCTCAAGCTTTTTCACCTTCCAGCTCTTCCTCCTCAGGTCCCTTATCATCATGTAATCTCCCGGCTTGATGTTGTGCAAGGGAGTCTCAGCCGGTTTCCCCTGAGAATCTTTCTCCCGCACACAGACATTAGACAACAGAGAAGACTTTTCTTTGCAGTAATTCAACATATTGTGCTCACACAAATCTATGGATGGCAACTGTTGTTTACCCCCTTCCATTCCCATGAAGGGCGGTCGTCCAAAAACAATTTCAAATGGGCTTAGATTTACTCTGGTTCTTTTTCTCATTCTCATGTACATTAACACAATAAAACCCTTTGTGAACCACATGTCTTTCATCTGCCCTACCATAGCCCCTTTGCCTCCATGGTCTCGCCCATGGAGGCATTTAGCATAATGAGAGAAAAAAAAAAAAAAATGTCGGGGTAAACAAGGCTTGCCATCCACGCTCATCCACACATCATTCTCAAGTTTGCAGCCACAACGTCTCCACAGGTTCTTCTCCGCTACTGTAGCAAATGCCTGCATACTCTGTAAGGAAGTCAAAGCATTTGTGTTAGTTTCAGATAATAAAATACATTCTGGTTCCTTTGACTGCTGTGCTGCCGCGGCCTTCGCAGCCATATCTGCTCTTGTGTTTCCTGTTGAAATGAAATCTTTGTTTTTAGTATGCGCTGCGCATTTACAGATAGCAAGTTGTTTTGGCAAGAGAATTGTGTCTAGAAGAGTAGACACAAGAGACGCATTTAGAATTGGCCGGCCATCAGATTTCAAATTTTTTTTTTTATATGTTTCCATAAAGCCCCAAAATCATTCTCAACCCCGAACGCGTATCGTGAATCTGTGTAAATCGTTACACTTTTACCCTCCATAAGCTAGCATGCTTCTGCTAGGGCTACGAGCTCCGCCGCTTGAGCTAAAAAAATTTGATGGCAATGTGCCAGATGTCAATGTTTCGAATTCAGTGGTCACTGCGTAACCAACTTTGCTCAGGCCTGTCTGTGGATCTCTGAACGCAGAGCCATCCACAAACAGGATATGCTCACTGTTTTCGAGCAGTGTGTCCGAAATGTCAGGGCGCGGGGTACATATCTGTTTGAGTGCAGTCAAACAGCAATGATGTTCCTCCCCATCCTCCTCTTTTAGAAAGAGAGTGGCAGGATTCAGCACTGTGCAACGCTTGACTGTGATGTTTGGCATATCCAGCAAAATTGTGTGATACCTCAGCCATCGTGCTGTTGACAAATGTGATGTCTTCTGTTTCTGCAAAATCATGGAAACGGCATGCGAAACCATTAATGTCATGTCAGAATACCCCACAAATTCTCTAGAGGCCATCACAGCCTGTTCAGCAGCTGCCACGACCCTCAGACAGTGCGGCAGGCCTGCTGCTACTGGATCTAATTTGCCAGAGAAATAACCCACTGGTCGCATTCTGTCTCCATGTAGCTGCAAAAGAACAGAAGACATGAACCCTTTTTTTTTTTTTTCTCCATAGTATCTTGTTCTGTTGCGAAGTGACGTGCAATGCAAATTGTCAGGCATCATAAAATCTGTACCATATGACAGCGTTCTATTTTTCCCCAATTCACAGATTGTTTTTGGCCACTCAGTTTTGGTTATGTGCCATTTGTAAACCCATTTTTGGTTCTGTTTTCAAATACATTTGCTCACCCTCTCTCACTACAATGCCCGAGGGATCTGCAACCATTACCAAATTTAATTTGTACATTAAATCTTGGTCCAGAATGGGTACTGGGCATGTTTTTGAAGTTAAAAAATGCATGCTTCAGCATGTGGCCCCCTTCCGTCTCACACTTTAGTGGCACAGTGAACAGTTCTGTTATATAATGTCCTGATACAGACAAAGAACCATGCGTTTTGTTTGTTAGTGCTGGTTCACATGGCAAGTCACATGATCGCAAAACAGATCGGGTCGCCCCTGAGTCTACCAAAAAAGAAATCATTGTCCCTTCAACTAGCAGCGGATATTCAGGCATGTTTAAAAATCCCTTACTGCTATACATAATCAAACATTTGTCAAAATCTTCTCTGTTTGTTTCAGAAACACACAAAGAGGTGCAAGCTTTTTTTTTTTTCATTGCATTATCAGTGCATGTGTTCAGGTGTGGGTGCGTTTGTGTGTGTGTTTGATATTAGTAAATGTGTACTTCCCTTTGCGGCGGTTTTTGCATCCTTGGCCGTGGTCCACCCGATCTCCTCCTGCTCTCCGCATCCTTTTTCCTCAGTCAGCCTTTCGCAGTTCAGGGCAGTTTATTGCCCAATGTCCATCCATTTTGCACTTCCTGCATCTTGTGCACTCACGAACAATGTGGTCATCAGCTCCGCACAGATAACAGCCATTTTTATCTGAATTGTGTCCCCATATGTTCCCGCTGAATCTTTGCGGTCTTTGCACGGCTGCCAACTGCAATTCTTTTATTCTTGACCTTTCCTTCTTTGCCCTCAGCTCATCTTCCGCGTGCAAGGCATGTTTCATGATGGTGCTTACTCGTCCTTCAGTCCATTCAATATAGCTGTGTTTCACGGCTTGGGAAATCTCAGGTCTCAGTCCATTCAAAAGACTATTCGCCAAACAACTTTCCCACGTGGTTGGTCTGTCGCCACGATCTGCTGGTTCCTTTAACCCGCTGTGCTTGCAAAACACACTGTAGAGTCGCTCATAATAAACTTGAACGCTCTCACCTGGTTCTTGACGGCAGTGGCTCACTCTGGACATGTCAATGCGCGCTGGAAATGCTCTCCTCACAGACTCAGTCAGTCCCGTCACAGCTGCTCGATATCCGTCGTTTGAAGCATGATGCCAGTTAACGTGACTTCGTCTGTGATCTGCTGCTGGTAATTCTGCGCTGATCTTGTGCCAGTTCATTCCTCCCAGCTTTGCCATCATGATTCTTTTCAGTTCATTTAGCGTCGGGCTGAACTCTTGGCAGAATGTCATCAGTTCGGTGGCGAAACGGTCCCCTGCGTCGTCGGGATTCGGCAGGTGGGCCATCGCCTCTTTCATGTCGGTTAAATTCCAAGGGCGGTATACTAATTCTATTGAATTTGTTCCCATAACTTCCACCATGGGTGCTGTGATGCTCACCCGCTCTTCCTTCGCAGTTCTGTCCCAGTTCTTTGTTTTCTTCGGACTCTGGATCTCAAAATCTTCCTCTTCCTCGTCGCTCTCTGTGAGGGTATCAGGATTCAGATCGAAGTCCCCGTCTGACTCCAGCATTCTGGCTCGTGCATGTGTGTTGGAACGTAAAACATATGATTGCGCACCTTTCTTTCTTTGCTTTGTCTTCCGGATCACTAGTCTCTTTCTCCTTCCGGACGGCAGTGTTTCTTTGCCCCGGAAGCTTTCAGCTGCGTGCGCCCCCTCTGCTGTTGGCTCGGCTGCGCATGCTCCTCCTTCTGTTGACCGTTCAGCTGTGTGTACTTCCTCTTCTCTCAGCTCAGCGGCGCATGCTCCCTCGTCTCTCTGCTGGGGAGCTGGAGTTGGTTTGGCTGGTAGAATTGGTTGGTTCGGTGGAAACGGAGAGCAGTCGAGGTCGGGGTCCACTTTCAGGCCTTGGAGCTCCGCATTGGGATAAATTGTGTAGCTCGGCGGTGTTTCATGTGGAAAAGCACAAGCATAAGATGTGTTAGTAATAGTAATCTCATTCTGTGGAGGCGCAGTGGCCTTTTCTTCATTTTTCTTTTCTTTTTTCAACATTCTTCTTTCCCTATTATCTGCCTCTTCCACCCAGCAATTAATTGTTTTCTCACATTTCCCACATACATGTTTTTTAGCACAACCCTTCACTCCCTTCTTCGATCGACAATTTTACCGTTTTCAACCTTGTACTACTAAGTGTTCCTTCTTTTGGGAAATCATGATATTTGATCAACTTTTCTATATCTTGCATGCATCTTTGGCCATATAATTTTCTCATTTGACAAAATACCGGTGTCTCATATTCAGCTAGCTTGCTTTGGGATTTCCCCATATTGGCAGTCTGACTCTGTGGCTTTTCGCGCGCGCGCTATTAATCTGTTGGACGTCTCCGTACAGATCTGATCTCTTCACCCAAGATCAGCTGGGCGGACGCTCTCAATAGTGCCCTATTCGGGACTGCACACAACTCAGTCCCCGGACCGCACACAACTCAGTCCCTCTTATTCGCCCACGTGATTTCAGTTTTTTTTTTTTTTTTTTACCTCGTAAAAAACATCAGTTCACGCTGCATTTGCCACAGATTCAGACTCCCCTTATGGTTTATCCCTATCAATTCAATTTTCAATTTAACCAAATTCTATTTAAAAAAAAATCTCCCCCTGAATTTTCCAAGTTTGTCTCTTACCAGCAGCTCCCGTTGCCGTCTCGGGTTCTTTTCTCTTGATTCCAGTGGTCGTTCTTCCGGACATACACAGCACCGGCCCCTCGTCCCTGAATCTAAACGGGGTTAGGGCTGACTTGGGTCAGGATTGCAGGTCACCGGTGCTGCCCAGGTCCAGTAGGTCCGTCCAAGGAATCCCGCTTCTGACACCAAAATTGTTGCGGCAAAAATGAATTAGCTGACATCACTAGTAAGAGACAAACCTCAGGAGAATTCACTTTATAAAGATTTTATTTCTTGCAAGAAAGAGTCCACAGTCGACACAACCATACAATGTCTGCCCCGAGTGTGAACTAAGGACACAAGAGAACCCACAAACATTTATACCCCCAATGTTTGAGCAACTCTTCTCAGTACTTTTCCATACAGGGTAAAAGTGACAATACACATACACAAATGGCTAGTGACAATACACATACACAAATGGCTTCCCCTTCTGTCTTTGAACTTATTTAAACTATCCGATACCCTAGGTTCGGGAAAGCTCTCAGTTTGGGTGTCTCACCGTTACCCCCTGGATTTCAGCAGACACTGTGTCTGTTGAGCTCAGAGAGGTGTTTTGCATAGCTTGAAGCAGATATTGGCATATTAAATTTTTTCCCCAACAATGCTCATGATGCCAAACCACTCAGATGTTCCTGGGAGTCATAAGGCTGATATTAATTCAGCTCCATCAAATTGGCTGTGCTTGTTTTACTTTCATATACTTAAAATGTAGGTAATTATATTATTATTATACAATTATCATTTATTTAGCTCCTTTGTCAGAATATTTTACGAGTTTTAATAATTCTTATATTTTTATAATAAGATATCTGCAGCTATATTTGCTCTTTGGGTTATGCAAGCAAACAAAATTCAACCTTAGTCAATATTTATCCTTAATTTTGTATTAGCTGCTAGTGCAGTTGTAACTGCAACACTACAACTAACGATAGAAGCCAGCAAGATGCACAGGGAGACCGGGGAGACCGACATTATGATGTTTACAAGCCCAAAACATTTGAGACTGTTTGCTTACACATTTAGTTTGATTTGATTTGTTCCAATTTATTCTTAGAGCAAAAGGTGGGGACAGTGCAATATGTTGAAGTATGTGTTATGCAATATGTGCAATATGTTTTTATGTTTAAAGCATGAGGAAGGGTTCGGGACGGAACCAAACTCTGAATCTGATATTGACTCAGATGAATTTGAAGTGAAATAATGATGAATATATTTTATATCATATCACCGTTATTGAATAAAAGTATATTGGCTTTGGCAGGGTGGGGACAATCCAACCGTCTCCATAGACTTTGTATTGCGTGAGGCTGCCTCCTTGTCTTTTCTGACTTATTACAAAAATAGAACATTGCCTGAAAGCTGCTGTGTGACAAGGTGTACAGCTAACAGGCTAAAAAACCCAGAAATAAGTTTTTATAAGCTGTCGACCCCAAAAAAACGAATGTTTAAGGACACAAAAGTGGATACAGGCAGTAAGAGAGAGCACAACGGATCATATTACTATACGAAATACACTGGAGGGGAACGTAATCGGCGACAACATATGCTAAACAAACCAACAAAAACAAACCATTCATTATTTTTAACCATGTCAAAGAATTATTCCACCTGTCGCCAATTTTTCCTCTACCAGAAGTTAACATGCCAACAATCTATTAATCATTAATAATTAATAAGTGTTTTTCCCTCATTTTTTTCTCATTTAAGTTTGTATTTCCTTATTAAGCAAATGTCTCCAGCAGACAAAAAACTAAATTACATGAGGAGCCACGACTATTGATTAAATATCCATGAATACATTTTTAACTGGTTAAAATCTTCATTCAGAATCAATGAAAGATCAATCATTAACGTCCTTTTTTTGTTTTGTTTTGTTTTCCGTCCTCATGACCCGGTTTTCATCGGCTTGTTTGCTATCAAATCACCTTACTGGCTACAAAAATGCAGATAAAAGGTTTGGATATGAATTAAAATTGTACTCAGTACTCAACTATGATTTTAAAAGTAACTTAGTAGATTACATGGATTAATGAATATTACAAGTAAAAGTACAGGCTTGAAAATCTACTCATAAAACAGGGTACCCGCGGGGTCTTAAAAGCATTGAAAAAGTCTTAAATTTGATTTAATAGCCTTGAATTTGGTATACAAAGTCTTGGATTTCGTTACAAAGGTCTTATTTTTATTTTTTTTATTTTTTAACTTTTCCTAGGATTAAGTTCATACCGTAACAAAATGAACTGTTACTAGTGTAGGCTAATTAAAAATTCATGCAGCGTAATGTTGAGTGCACCTCGCGCTCCACGTCATAGCAGTAAGCGCGAAAGCTCGCGCACCCGTTACTATGGTTACTAGGCAAGTGAGGTAAATTACTAGAGATGAACCGGATACTCGGCTGAAACGAGTATCCGGTACGGATAAAGCACTTCTGCCGAGTACGAGTATTATACGAGTAATACGAGTCAATATCTGTGCTCGGATTGAATAAAAATCATCATCGGGTAGCTGATTGTGTCAGCGTTCTGGGATAGTCTAGTCCAGTGGTCTCAAACTGCCGGCCCGCGGGCCATTTACGGCCCGCAACTGATCTCAAAAATAAAACATAATCTGGCCCGCTAAATTATTATTATTATTATTGTAATTATTATTCTCTAGTACGCGTCACATACGCGGCTGCGCCGGCATCGTCCTTCTTTTCAATGCGCTTTCGCTCCCGTGGTGTCTGTCGTTGCTATGCAACCATGAGCCGCGCTCTCAACTGCGTCGCTTCTATTATGAGCGCGCTTGCCTAAATTACAGTAAAAGCACTCGACTTTAAGTCACGAGCGTCGTTTTAAATCACCGAAACGCGTCCGATGCTACCATGTCAAGAAACAGAAGAGTGTACAAATGTATTCAAGGGTTGTATATGTTCTGTACAGTGTTGTTCAGTGCAAGATTTTAATTTTATTTAAGCTAGCATGAAGTAAAGGAAAACAGCCTACTTCCACTAAATGTTAAAAACTAATAACAATGAGAGATTTTTATTTTTTGGCAAAATAAAGTAGATATATATAGCTTCAGTTTTTTGTTTATTTCTGACCCCTCCATGGAATCTATGAGTGTTGCTGGTTTTGTTCCTAAATTACTTATTTTTTTTTATTCCATGCACCTTGTTGGATGTGAGAAGTTGCACCAGACTATTGCAATTAATAGTATTATATTAGTAGTATTATATTAGTATATTAGTAGTATTACATCAATTACATTAGTAGTATTACATCTATTACATCATAGTATTAGCCTATATAATTATATTACACTCTGTAACAATGAGAGAGACACTGCTGTTTACATTTAGTAGGCCTATGGTAAATAAAATATTTATAGTAGGTATAAAAATATATGCCGAATTAATTATTTTCTAGGGTTCAAAATTTATACAGATTTGACATTTTCCCCTCATACTTCTGTCAGAATGTGTACGAAGTTGGCATTGAATTTCATTTAAAATGGTATTAAAAAGGTCTTAAAAAGCCTTGAATTTCATTTGGAGGATCCTGGGGGTACCCTGTAAAAGTACAAGTACCCCAAAAAACTACTTAATTACAGTAATCTGAGTATTTGTAATTAATGACTTCCACCTCTGATACCAGAAACCACTCCCCAAGCGGGTCTTGAATCTGGGTATCCGGCGTGGTAGATGGATGTGCAAACTGACCAAAAGTCAATTGGGTAGCAAAATGGGTCCTATGAGGCATCAGGGAGGGATTTACCCAACATTCTACAGGCAAATATATGTTATAAGCAACTTATGTTAAGTTAGCAAAATATTCAAACAATATAAATATTGTAAATATTCAAATGCCAGCAGTTGCAATGCTGTCTCCTTTACACTTATCCCCATAAATCTGTCCCAATCTGGGTCACTGCACCAATGAAAGTGTTTATGTGAATGCTCCATGCACTGTCGGAAGGCTTTCTGCAGCTTTATTCTTTTACTTAAATTGAAAGGGCCTCTGTCCTTACAGGCCTACTTCTTTAACTACCTCAGCCCCTCCCTTTACCGTCTTAAACCATAAACCATGTATATGTCAATGCATCCTGAAGATCTTCAGATAGCCTAACCAAACAGATCAACTGTACCTTTTACAGCCAACACATCAGTCATTGTTGGTGTATGAGCTACACCTTGATAGAAACACATGCTACTCCTTGGTCCAAGGACATCTAACAACACAGAAGTGGCAGACAGATTGATGATGAGGCCTCCTGCAAGTCCTTTTTTTTTCTTTTTTTCTTTTTTCCTCTTGTCCTGTCCAGCATCGAAGCAAGCAGAATGATGCTCTGTCTGCCATGTTGTGACGAGCAGATTTTGCTTTGCCAAGAGGAGCTTGAATGATAAGGCTCCCCTTGATCCATCCTAAGTTAAGCTTATTTTATTTTATTTTATTTTTGATGCTTGTTTGTAGATGAGCATTACATAATATTGCTGGACCTGAACCAATCACCCAAACCCATGGCCACTTGGCCAATAAATATGCCATGCAGGACCCATATATGTGTTCCCAGATCAAAGCCATGCTCATTCGGCCCATAAATATGCCATGCAGGACCGGTTTATATGTACGCAGTTCAAACCCATGGCCACTTGGCCCATAAATATGCCATTCAAGACCCATATATGTGTTCCCAGATCAAACCCATGCCCACTTGGCCCATAAATATGTCATGCAAGACCCATATATGTGTTCCCAGTTCAAACCCATGCCCACGTGGCCCATAAAATTTCTATGCAGGACCCATATGTGCATTCCCAGTTCAAACCCATGTCTACTTGGCCCATAAATATGCCATTCAAGACCCATATATGTATTCCCAGTTCAAACCCATGCCCACTTGGCCCATAAAATTTCTATGCAGGACCCATATGTGCATTCCCAGTTCAAACCCATGCCCACTTGACCCATAAATATGCCATTCAAGACCCATATATGTATTCCCAGTTCAAACCCATGCCCACTTGGCCCATACAATTTCTATGCAGGACCCATATGTGCATTCCCAGTTCAAACCCATGTCTACTTGGCCCATAAATATGCCATTCAAGACCCATATATGTGTTCCCAGATCAAACCCATGCCCACTTGGGCCATAAATTTGTCATGCAAGACCCATATATGTATTCCCAGTTCAAACCCATGCCCACGTGGCCCATAAAATTTCTATGCAGGACCCATATGTGCATTCCCAGTTCAAACCCATGTCCACTTGGCCCATAAATATGCCATTCAAGACCCATATATGTGTTCCCAGATCAAACCCATGCCCACTTGGCCCATAAATATGTCATGCAAGACCCATATATGTGTTCCCAGTTCAAACCCATGCCCACTTGGCCCATAAATATGTCATTCAAGACCCATATATGTGTTCCCAGATCAAACCCATGCCCACTTCGCCCATGGCTGTCCCTTATGGGGCCCATGTAATCACCTCATATGGGCTTCCTATGTGGGACTCGTACTACAAAACCTACATGGGACCCGCTGATTTCACCCAGCCAAAGCCCATGCCCACACAGTACCCATGGAACCCGTAGTTAACCCATCTGGGCCCCACGTGTCATTGCTGGCTGGGTTGTAATACTCCAAAGAGAAAGGAAAAATGTAAAACTTATTCTAGGACCACTTTCAAAGATAAAATTTCATGACAATTTACTCATCCCCATGTCATCCAAGATGTGTATGTATTTCTGTCTTCAGTCGAAAGGAAATTTAGGTTTTTGATGGAAATATTTCTGTAACAGTCACTGGTCGGTCGCAGAGTTAAGTAAACAACAGTGACGTTTATTAAACAACAGGAGAGCAAAGGAGCTGAGTGGAGATTGTTCAGGTGAGTATGCCAGCACTGAGATTCGTCTAGAGGATGATCCAGGAAATAATCAGATCTTTCTTGCCTTACAGGAGACTCATGCGGATGGAGAGTGGAGACCAGGACTGACGGGAAACATACACCTCGACTGGAAAATGGAGCTGGAGAGGGGAGGGATCACAGAGGAAGGAGACAGGTGATAAGTATCACAGGTAGGTAAAAGCTTGCTTAGGATAAAGATACAAAGGGTAGAGTCCACATAGAGTTTACGAGACCGGACAGTGAACGATTCTGAGGTTTGTGCTTTTGTGTTCAGCAAAGTGCTCATGGAGTCCAGGTGTGCATGATCAGGAGCCAGGTGAGCGCTGTGATGAGAAGAGAAAGGAACAGGAACTCGAAGAGCCATGGCGGAGTAGGAGATCCAGGAGGCCATGGGAGATCAGGCAGCTTGAGGACGATAATCTTGGCCCATAGCCCACCCACCCTTAACTCAGCCATGGCTATATAGCAGCCTGAGTGGCACGAGTGTGGGCTGAACAGCGGAGCCGCGGACAGTGATTCAGGACTTGAGGCACCGGCGGTTGGCAAATCCGAACTCAGATGGGGAACAGCAGGTGGAACTGATAGTGGAGGGGCTGCCACGACCTCCAGGGCAGATCAGGTACCTCGAGGGGCCATGGCGAGGACAATAATCTTGGCCCATAGCCCACCCACCCTTAACTCAGCCATTGCCACTGGCACGTGAGGGTCCTCTGGAGGAGCAGAGCTGGACGGGACCAGCTGAGGCTCAGGGGAGCTGCACGGGCACACCTCAACTGGAGAATGGAGCTGGAGACCGTAAGGATCACTGAGGAAGGAGAAAGGTGGCAAGTATCACAGGTAGGTAATGGCTTGCTTAGGGTAAAGATACCAAGGGTAGAGTCCACGTAGATTTTACGAGGCCGGATGGTGAATGATTCTGGAGGTGTGTGCTTTTATGTGGGGCTTGATGAGTGAGTTGATTGGAGTGCTCATGGCTCATGATCAGGAGCCAGGTGAAAGAGAGTGCTGTGATAATAAGAGGAAGAAACAGGCCAATCTGTGACAATTTTGGCATATAGTGGACGTGGACAATGAGAAAGTCTAACGCGACCTCTGATTATATACAGGTCCTTCTCAAAAAATTAGCATATTGTGATAAAGTTCATTATTTTCCATAATGTAATGATAAAAATTAAACTTTCATATATTTTAGATTCATTGCACACCAACTGTGAAATATTTCAGGTCTTTTATTGTTTTAATACTGATGATTTTGGCATACAGCTCATGAAAACCCAAAATTCCTATCTCAAAAAATTAGCATATCATGAAAAGGTTCTCTAAACGAGCTATTAACCTAATCATCTGAATCAACTAATTAACTCTAAACACCTGCAAAAGATTCCTGAGGCTTTTAAAAACTCCCAGCCTGGTTCATTACTCAAAACCGCAATCATGGGTAAGACTGCCGACCAGAAGGCCATCATTGACACCCTCAAGCGAGAGGGTAAGACACAGAAAGAAATTTCTGAACGAATAGGCTGTTCCCAGAGTGCTGTATCAAGGCACCTCAGTGGGAAGTCTGTGGGAAGGAAAAAGTGTGGCAAAAAACGCTGCACAACGAGAAGAGGTGACCGGACCCTGAGGAAGATTGTGGAGAAGGACCGATTCCAGACCTTGGGGGACCTGCGGAAGCAGTGGACTGAGTCAGACAGGTGGACAGGTGCCGCATTCCCCAGGTCAAGCCACTTTTGAACCAGAAACAGCGGCAGAAGCACCTGACCTGGGCTACAGAGAAGCAGCACTGGACTGTTGCTCAGTGGTCCAAAGTACTTTTTTCGGATAAAAGCAAATTTTGCATGTCATTCGGAAATCAAGGTGCCAGAGTCTGGAGGAAGACTGGGGAGAAGGAAATGCCAAAATGCCTGAAGTCCAGTGTCAAGTACCCACAGTCAGTGATGGTCTGGGTTGCCATGTCAGCTGCTGGTGTTGGTCCACTGTGTTTTATCAAGGGCAGGGTCAATGCAGCTAGCTATCAGGAGATTTTGGAGCACTTCATGCTTCCATCTGCTGAAAAGCTTTATGGAGATGAAGATTTCGTTTTTTCAGCACGACCTGGCACCTGCTCACAGTGCCAAAACCACTGGTAAATGGTTTACTGACCATGGTATTACTGTGCTCAATTGGCCTGCCAACTCTCCTGACCTGAACCCCATAGAGAATCTGTGGGATATTGTGAAGAGAAAGTTGAGAGACGCAAGACCCAACACTCTGGATGAGCTTAAGGCCGCTATCGAAGCATCCTGGGCCTCCATAACACCTCAGCAGTGCCACAGGCTGATTGCCTCCATGCCACGCCGCATTGAAGCAGTCATTTCTGCAAAAGGATTCCCGACCAAGTATTGAGTGCATAACTGAACATAATTATTTGAAGGTTGACTTTTTTTGTATTAAAAACACTTTTCTTTTATTGGTCGGATGAAATATGCTAATTTTTTGAGAGTTTTCATGAGTTGTATGCCAAAATCATCAGTATTAAAACAATAAAAGACCTGAAATATTTCAGTTGGTGTGCAATGAATCTAAAATATATGAAAGTTTAATTTGTATCATTACATTATGGAAAATAATGAACTTTATCACAATATGCTAATTTTTTGAGAAGGACCTGTATATATTTTATACACACGTACACATATCCGCTTGAACAGCTTCCGGGTTTCAGAGTCTGCAGATGGGTATTTTGCAGACATTCCATGAAGACCCTAAAGAATCAGTCCAACTCATGAAACATGGGTATCCGATGTTCCATTAATTAGGCAAACATAAATGGAACAAACTGACAATATGTAATCATTACCTTTCAGGCTAGAAGTGGACTCCTCCAAATCACTGTCCACTGTAACTTCCTCTAAAAAGGTAGAAAATACAGAAATACATAAACACAAGGTAAATGTTATTTTAAGCAAAATCTGAACCCATGTTGTGTATGGTGTATACTGTATAGTATACTACCTTCTGGATCAATGTTGATTTCATTGAGATTTTGCCCTTTAAAGTCTGCCAAGCGTCCTTTTTCAAGAGCCAGTAAAATTTTACTGATTTTAGCCAGTTGGAGGGTGCCTTCGGGTAACCTGTAAAATTGACAATGAACTCTAATGTCATGGCCTAGAAAGTCTGCCAACTGATTTAGTTCGGTGTTGCTAAGATTAAGAACTTCAGAAAGTGTCCCGATCTGTTTCCTCAACTTTGTTGAAGTAAGAGTCTGAGGATTTTTTGCGCCGCATGCAACAGCAAATTCTCGAATGCAATCAGAGCCTCTGAAAAACGTCATTGCTTATGGACGTGCAAAAAGGAAAGGGTTTTCATTTGGTATTCCACACCTACTCCGATTTTCAATAAGCAGGCTGATTGATTCTTGCATGGAAGGTGTGAGAAGCACGGGAACCTTTCTGCCTCTTTTGCCTCGGATTTCTACACGCCTGAAGTACGGACACAGTTTGTTTTCTAAATATGTGAGGGCCATGGTAATATCTGGATGAGCGTCCGTTTGGTTGCTGGAGATGTATGCAGACAACGGCATCTGGGACACTTCCCCTTCTCGTCTACGATTGAAAAGCATAACCTGAGTTAACGTAATCTTGGCCAGTCTTGCCCATTGCTGAGACGACGGCTGCGATAACAAGAGTTTGCGAGGGGTCTTCTCTTGCTCATCAAGATATATATGAAGGAGCTTAACATCTTCGGTGAATGGAAGTAATTGTGGGGAATTCCATTTTGCTTCCTCCAGTGTTCGCCGAGCTTTTGTCTCTTCATCTCCACTAATAGTAGAGTGGCTCTCAATGAGCATTGCTTTTTTGTCTAGACTCTGTCCAAGTTTCACAGCCACACTAGACTTTTCAAATACATTGGTATCTTCATTGTAGCCAGCAGCCCTTTTAACTGCATTGATGGTATGCATGAAGTTTGAGGGATGAATGAGCTCTTTAATAGATGTAAGGGGGGATACCTCTCTTGCACATATTAGGAGTCTTCCAAACTCCCTCATCTTTTGGCGGATGTGTTCATGCATTTTAACTCTTGATCCATACTTGTTGTAAAGATGCTTTCCTAACTCTAAAATGCACCAGTCATTTCTAGTTTCAAGTGCCACTTGGTCCTGGTTCATGGAATTTAACAGCTTCCAAACACCATGAGTTACTCCTGGTGGGGGAGGTTGTGCAAAGCCACAAAGAACCTGGACACGGGTTTTTCCAGGTTTCGGCTTCTCATCACCAGGCCTGAATTTGCAAACCTTGAAATGTCGCCACAGAGTTTTCTTTAAGAAGAGTCCTTTGCAGTAAATACAGTGCATAAAACTTTCCCCATCCAGGTTCTTTTTGGGCAGTTTCCGTGAAATCATCAGTCCTGCACCTGTATTAATAACAGTACTGTTGTAAGCAAAGTTCCCTTTGTTGCGTAGATACTCCAGTTGCATCCTCCTTTCTTTTGAGCCCTTTGGATGACTTAATGCTTTCGCTACCTCTACCTCATTTCTATGCTTTCGTTCCAGATGTCTAGAAATTTTTGTAAAAGCACCGTCACAAAAAAAGCACTGTTGTTTTTTGCTGTACATTCTCAATCCACCTTTCTTTTTAATTATAGTTGGGATAACTACTGATGTTGCGCTGTCAAGAATGGAAGATGTGTCAGGAACTTTGGCTATGTCGTGGTTCTGGGAGCTCCCTAAGTCACCACTGCTTTGAGTACTGAACTTTTTGATTCTGTTCACAGCTGAGCTGCTCAGGACTGGCAAAGTCTGTAACTTTTTCTTTACCTTTTGGTGAAGCAGTAAGGCTACTATCTGATGTGTAACTCTCTGATGTGTCAGGAATGTACTCTTCCTCACTGACAGATAACTCATCTTCACTCGAACCATCTGAGTACTCAGCAATCTTCGCTCTAGCCTTGACAGACAATGACCATTCAGTTCATTTAATCCTCTATCATGGGCTATTCTCTATTCTATTCTATTAAAGTAATTAACACTTACTCTGGTGTTTTTCGCTCTTTTTGATGCTGTGGTACAAGCAGAATGTTGTTCACTCATTGCAAATGGTGCATGATTCCGTCTGACGTCATCTTGAATGTCTGTATGGTCATCTTTACTGTTTACACTGGAATTTTCAAACAGATCATCCGAATCATCACGAATCACAGATCTCTAAAAAACAAACAAACAAAAAAACAACATCAGAATGACAAGTTTTAAATGATCTAGAAAAAAGTATGTTTATCATATAATGAAAAATAACTGTTGCCTTTTTTACACTTTAAAGTTAATGTGTAAAATCTGTATCTATTAAATAAATGGGGCCAAACGCAATAGAATATAAAGGTTTGTGTCTCATTATTCTATTAATAACTACCGATTGATTTTGTATTTCTATCAGAAATTAAGAATTATTAGTGTCATCGTAGATGGTGTTGCAAAAAATCTAAGCTATCTAATACTTCAAATCTCAAGGTTAAATCAGAAGATTTTTTTGTAAAAATGTTTCTGTAACAGCTGCCAAAAAATAGTATATAGCTCCTCTGTGGTTTTTAACAAAATAATAATAAAAAAAACTTTTCAAAACATCCCTTCTTCTGTTTTTTCACAAATATTTTTTTAAAAATCGTTTGTACCATATTTGTCACTGTTTTTTCTGATTGTAGACGATGCATGACTTTTATTTTGGAGTGACGACATGATGTCATAAGACTGCGCAGCGCTCCTGCATCTGTGATTCTGTTGAATAAAGGTTTGTTTTAAGAATTTAAGTTGTTTTAATCGACAGAAACAGTTTTGTAGTTTCAATTGTTTTTTCAGCGATGTTAAATGAGTTTATTTACTATTTAATGTAACATTGTTATTGTTTAACTGTAATGAATGATATTTGTGTGAGTAAAGCTCATATCCACTGATGAGACACAGTAAACTTGCGTCTCATTTCTCTCTCTATATATCATAAATCAGTTTATCATGAACACGAGTTCAGTCTCTGGAGAGTCATGATGGAGAAACTGAACTTTTCAACTCCGAGTCAATTGAATCAAATACTGAGAAATGATTCAGTGAATCACGACTCGTGCTGCTCAAACAGTGAACATGAACGAGAACAACAAACACAAACTAATCATGTTTTCATCCAAGTGTAATCATTTAAATATAATCTATAATTCATTAAATACCAAATGTAGATCACAAATGCCTGAAATATGAAGTTTATTAATTTGCAGCGTTAGTTTTGAGTGTTTTTTTTAGTCCAACAGGTCATTGAAGACTTTTAACTCTGTTAATTATTCTCTTCTTACAGATGGAGTTTATTAAAGAGGAAACTGAAGACATGAAGATTGAGTTTATTAAAGAGGAGACTGAAGACATGAAGATTGAGTTTATTAAAGAGGAAACTGAAGACATGTAGATTGAGTTTAATAAAGAGGAGTTTGAAGAAATAAAGATTGAAGAAACATGCAGAGTGAAACATGAAGATACTGAGGAACAAACAGGTTGGTTTTATTCTCACAGCTGAACTCAGTCATTTGATCATTATTAAAATGTCCAGCTCTACAGAAATAGAGAATATACAGAAGTATAATCTTACAGATAATATTACAGAATCCATTCATTCCAGCATAATATCATTCAGATATAAATTCCTGTTTAATTGATCATGAAATGGTTTAATTAAGGTTTGCAGATGCTGAATGAATTTCCAGTTTCAAATGATTGTTAAACAGCAGCACAAACTCTGTGAAATCAGCAGCTCTTCTGGCGCACTCAGTGTCTGAATTCACTCAGTCGTTTCTTTCAAGTGGACTTACTGTAGAGCAAGAGTTAGGGTTTGGATTAGGGCTGGTTACTTGTAATTAAAGGGTTAGTTCACCCAAAAATCTAAATTCTGTCATTTATTACTTACCCTCATGCCGTTCCACACCCATAAGACAACATCTCTTTAAAATTCAGTGTTTCCATTAAATGTGACCCCAGACCACAAAACCGTAAGTCGCACAGGTATATTTATATAATAGCCAACAATACATGTTTTGGGTCAAAATTATGCAATATTAAAAATTGAAAATTGAAAAAATTGAATTTACCTCGGCATAGTTAAATAACAAGAGTTCAGTACATGGAAAAGACATACAGTGAGTCTCAAACTCCATTGTTTCCGCCTTCTTGTATAAATCTCATTTGTTTAAAAGACTTCCAGAAAACACGCGGATCTCAACATAACACTGACTGTTACGTAACAGTCGGGGGCTCCGCCCCCAATATTTGCATATTGCCAGTGTTCAATGCATTACACAAGGGCAGCCAGTAACGTCTGGATCTGCACAGCTGAATCATCAGACTAGGTAAGCAAGCAAGGACAACAGCGAAAAAGGGCAGATGGAGCAAAAATAACTGACATGATCCATGATAGCATGATATTTTTAGTGATATTTGTAAATTGTCTTTCTAAATGTTTCGTTAGCATGTTGCTAATGTACTGTTAAATGTGGTTAAAGTTACCATCGTTTCTTACTGTATTCACGGAGACAAGAGCCGTCGCTATTTTCATTATTAAACACTTGCAGTCTGTATAATTCATAAACACAACTTCATTCTTTATAAATCTCTCCAACAGTGTAGCATTAGCCGTTAGCCACGGAGCACAGCCTCAAACTCATAGAGAAACAACCGTTAACATCCAAAATAAATCATTTACTCACATAATTGGAAGCATGCATACAGCGTGCATGACGAACATCTTGTAAAGTTCCATTTGAGGGTTATATTAGCTGTGTGAACTTTGTAAATGGACTGTAATATAGTCCAGAGCTCGTGTGGCAGGGAAGACGCGATTGGCAGGGGGCGGGGTCGAGTGTAAATCAGTGCATTGTTAATGATGCCCCAAAATTGGCAGATAAAAAAAAAAAACTGGGGTATTTTGAGCTGAAACTTCACAGACACATTCAGGAGACACTTTAGACTTATATTACATCTTTTAAAAACATGTTCTAGGGGACCTTTAAATAATCATTTAACAAGTGATATAATAATGTATCATTACTGCTTATCTAAAACATGGAAAATTCAGTATTTAAAGCATGCAATAGGTAGATCTAAATAGATAGATCTAAAAAAAAAAAAAAAATCTGTATTTAATTTTTAAAAAAAAATTACATCCTGCCCAATATTGTCTTAGAAACAATGTTGATATTGAAGGCTATAAAAACAAATATGAATGTAACTGTATAGTATATGCTATATTATGTGCAAAAAAGGGGTCAAATCACATTAGGCCTAGGCTATATTTAGGGCCCAAGCGAATTAAGCGCGCAGGGCCCTCTTGTTCTTCTAAGGATTATTAGGGCCCAAGCGAATTAAGCGCGCAGGGCCCTCTTGTTCTTCTAAGGATTATTATTAGGGCCCAAGCGAAAATTCGCGCAGGGCCCTCTTGTTCTTCTAAGGATTATTATTATTTTTTATTTATTTATTTATTTTTTTTTTTTCGTCTTCCGGGGCTTTTTGGGGGCCTTAACATGCTCAAAAACTCTTGAAAATTGGCACACACATTGGAATCCGCGGCCATTAGGACGCCGGAGAGGCTGGTACCCGGGCGTGGCAGGGGGGCTCGACAGCGCCCCCTTGAAAAAAGTCTGAAAATTTGGTCCATATATTAAACATGCTTGCACGTATTAGTATGAAACTCGGTACACATATAGACCTCATCGGGCCGAACAACTTTCGCGCTCTAAGTTAATCGCCACGCCAACAGGAAGTCAGCTATTAAGGGTTGTTTGAAAAACGCATGCTCTGGAATTTGATATACTCCTCCTAGACGATTAATCCGATCGCCACCAAACTCGGTCAGCATGAAGTCAAGACACTGATGATTAAAAATTGCCAGGGGATTTTTGATATCTCAAACGGTTTGGCCGTGGCGAGGCAACGAATTTATGGCGAGAAAAGGGAAACAGGAAATGTGTTATAACTTCTGCATACATTGATTGATGTTTATGAAACTTCAGGAGTGTGTTGGTTGTAGTAGTCTGATCACATGGATGTAACTATTGTGAGTCAAAGTTATAGCGCCACCAAATGGCAGCAAGAAGTGTATCACTTTTAAAATGCTTTGAGATCACCCTCTTATTTTTACCTGATTTGCTTCAAACTTCATCAGTGTAATGTCAATACACAGCAGATGTAGACCTATGACAGGATTTTTGATATTTGAAATATTGTTGCCATGGCAACAGGTCAAACTGTAATAATATTCTTGAGTGTTTTTGAGGCTCTTAACATGCTTCAAATTGCATGAAACTCGACACACACATCAATATTGTCAACCAGTAGACATGGACAAAGCCATAGAAATGGGCGTGGTGGAGGGGCTCAGTAGCGCCACCTTTTGACAAAAGTGGGGGTTAGTTTTTCCTACAGTCACCAAACTCGGTACACATATTATTCTCATCAAGCCGGACAATTTTCTAATTTACATTCATTAGCTCCGACCAACAGGAAGTCAGCTATTTTGGTTTGAATGTTAATTTTTTGAAAAAACAGGCTATGAATTTTATACTACTACTCCTACAGGGTTTATCCAATTTACACCAAGCTTTTTTTAACTTGTTGCTAACACATTGAAGTTGTTTAATTGCAAACGGATTTTGGATATCTCAAACGGTTTGGCCGTGGCGATGCAACGAATTTATGGCAAGAAAAGGGAAACAAAGTGTTATAACTTCTGCATACATTAATTGATTTTGATGAAACTTTGGCTTAGTCTTCGTTGTACAAGGCTGATCACATGGATTTGACTATTGTGATTCAAAGTCATAGCGCCACCAACTGGAAGCAGAAAATGTGTCACTTTCAGCATACATTGAGATCACCCTCTTATTTTTACCTGATTTGCTTCAAAATTCATCAGAATAATGTTAAAACTTGGCACATGTAATCCTTTGAAAATGGGCAGGGAGGAAGGGGTCTATAGCGGCACCTTGTAGTGCAGTAAATGTGGAGTGAATTTGACATAGTCCTTTGATGTTTAACCGTTTTAAGTGCCTATTGCCCGCTGTGCACAGTTGCCCTGAAGCCACCGGGGTGGCGGTGCCACCGGGCTTGGGCCCGCCATCGCTGCTCGCAGCTATATTTATTATTATTTTTTTTTTTTTTTTTTTTTCGTCTTCCGGGGCTTTTTGGGGGCCTTAACATGCTCAAAAACTCTTGAAAATTGGCACACACATTGGAATCCGCGGCCATTAGGATGCCCCAGAGGCTGGTATCCGGGCGTGGCAGGGGGCCTCGACAGCGCCCCCTTGAAAAAAGTCTGAAAATTTGGTCCATATATTAAACATGCTTGCACGTATTAGTATGAAACTCGGTACACATATAGACCTCATCGGGCCGAACAACTTTCGCGCTCTAAGTTAATCGCCACGCCAACAGGAAGTCAGCTATTAAGGGTTGTTTGAAAAACGCATGCTCTGGAATTTGATATACTCCTCCTAGACGATTAATCCGATCGCCACCAAACTCGGTCAGCATGAAGTCAAGACACTGATGATTAAAAATTGCCAGGGGATTTTTGATATCTCGAACGGTTTGGCCGTGGCGAGGCAACGAATTTATGGCGAGAAAAAGGAAACAGGAAATGTGTTATAACGTCTTAATACATATATTGATCTTTATGAAACTTCACGAGTGTGTTCGTTATAGGAGTCTGATCACATGGATGTGACTATTGTGAGTCAAAGTTATAGCGCCACCAACTGGCAGCAGGAAGTGTATCACTTTTTGAAATGTTTTGAGATCACCCTCTTATTTTTACCTGATTTGCTTCAAACTTCATCAGTGTAATGTCAATACACAGCAGATGTAGACCTATGACAGGATTTTTGATATTTGAAATATTGTTGCCATGGCAACAGGTCAAACTGTAATAATATTCTTGAGTGTTTTTGAGGCTCTTAACATGCTTCAAATTGCATGAAACTCGACACACACATCAATATTGTCAACCAGTAGACATGGACAAAGCCATAGAAATGGGCGTGGTGGAGGGGCTCAGTAGCGCCACCTTGTGACAAAAGTGGGGGGGGTTAGTTTTTCCTACAGTCACCAAACTCGGTACACATATTATTCTCATCAAGCCGGACAATTTTCTAATTTACATTCATTAGCTCCGACCAACAGGAAGTCAGCTATTTTGGTTTGAATGTTAATTTTTTGAAAAAACAGGCTATGAATTTTATACTACTACTCTTACAGGGTTTATCCAATTTACACCAAGCTTTTTTTAACTTGTTGCGAACACATTGAAGTTGTTTAATTGCAAACGGATTTTGGATATCTCAAACGGTTTGGCCGTGGCGAGGCAACGAATTTATGGCAAGAAAAGGGAAACAAAGTGTTATAACTTCTGCATACATTAATTGATTTTGATGAAACTTTGGCTTAGTCTTCGTTGTACAAGGCTGATCACATGGATTTGACTATTGTGATTCAAAGTCGTAGCGCCACCAACTGGAAGCAGAAAATGTGTCACTTTCAGCATACATTGAGATCACCCTCTTATTTTTACCTGATTTGCTTCAAAATTCATCAGAATAATGTTAAAACTTGGCACATGTAATCCTTTGAAAATGGGCAGGGAGGAGGGGCTCTATAGCGGCACCTTGTAGTGCAGTAAATGTGGAGTGAATTTGACATAGTCCTTTGATGTTTAACCGTTTTAAGTGCCTATTGCCCGCTGTGCACAGTTGCCCTGAAGCCACCGGGGTGGCGGTGCCACCGGGCTTGGGCCCGCCATCGCTGCTCGCAGCTATATTTATTATTATTTTTTTTTTTTTTTTTTTTTCGTCTTCCGGGGCTTTTTGGGGGCCTTAACATGCTCAAAAACTCTTGAAAATTGGCACACACATTGGAATCCGCGGCCATTAGGATGCCCCAGAGGCTGGTATCCGGGCGTGGCAGGGGGCCTCGACAGCGCCCCCTTGAAAAAAGTCTGAAAATTTGGTCCATATATTAAACATGCTTGCACGTATTAGTATGAAACTCGGTACACATATAGACCTCATCGGGCCGAACAACTTTCGCGCTCTAAGTTAATCGCCACGCCAACAGGAAGTCAGCTATTAAGGGTTGTTTGAAAAACGCATGCTCTGGAATTTGATATACTCCTCCTAGACGATTAATCCGATCGCCACCAAACTCGGTCAGCATGAAGTCAAGACACTGATGATTAAAAATTGCCAGGGGATTTTTGATATCTCGAACGGTTTGGCCGTGGCGAGGCAACGAATTTATGGCGAGAAAAAGGAAACAGGAAATGTGTTATAACGTCTTAATACATATATTGATCTTTATGAAACTTCACGAGTGTGTTCGTTATAGGAGTCTGATCACATGGATGTGACTATTGTGAGTCAAAGTTATAGCGCCACCAACTGGCAGCAGGAAGTGTATCACTTTTTGAAATGTTTTGAGATCACCCTCTTATTTTTACCTGATTTGCTTCAAACTTCATCAGTGTAATGTCAATACACAGCAGATGTAGACCTATGACAGGATTTTTGATATTTGAAATATTGTTGCCATGGCAACAGGTCAAACTGTAATAATATTCTTGAGTGTTTTTGAGGCTCTTAACATGCTTCAAATTGCATGAAACTCGACACACACATCAATATTGTCAACCAGTAGACATGGACAAAGCCATAGAAATGGGCGTGGTGGAGGGGCTCAGTAGCGCCACCTTTTGACAAAAGTGGGGGTTAGTTTTTCCTACAGTCACCAAACTCGGTACACATATTATTCTCATCAAGCCGGACAATTTTCTAATTTACATTCATTAGCTCCGACCAACAGGAAGTCAGCTATTTTGGTTTGAATGTTAATTTTTTGAAAAAACAGGCTATGAATTTTATACTACTACTCCTACAGGGTTTATCCAATTTACACCAAGCTTTTTTTAACTTGTTGCTAACACATTGAAGTTGTTTAATTGCAAACGGATTTTGGATATCTCAAACGGTTTGGCCGTGGCGAGGCAACGAATTTATGGCAAGAAAAGGGAAACAAAGTGTTATAACTTCTGCATACATTAATTGATTTTGATGAAACTTTGGCTTAGCCTTCGTTGTACAAGGCTGATCACATGGATTTGACTATTGTGATTCAAAGTCATAGCGCCACCAACTGGAAGCAGAAAATGTGTCACTTTCAGCATACATTGAGATCACCCTCTTATTTTTACCTGATTTGCTTCAAAATTCATCAGAATAATGTTAAAACTTGGCACATGTAATCCTTTGAAAATGGGAAGGGAGGAGGGGCTCTATACTACACCTTGTAGTGCAGTAAATGTGGAGTGAATTTAACATAGTCCTTTGATGTTTAACCGTTTTAAGTGCCTATTGCCCGCTGTGCACAGTTGCCCTGAAGCCACCGGGGTGGCGGTGCCACCGGGCTTGGGCCCGCCATCGCTGCTCGCAGCTATATTCTAAAATTGTAACTTTACAATCTAAAAACAAAATGTTTTTTAAAGCAGAAGTTAAATACACTAAACTAAAAATTAAAATAAATAAAAACAAAAGAACAGACTAATATTATTATTTTGATTACCCTACAACAGTCACTTTACACAGTTACTGCTATCGTACGAATACACTTAGTTGTGTTTTCGAAATTCTACATATGGCATAATTATGTTCGCCAACAAAAACAAATTTTCAACAACAAATATTTTTAGCAAAATGTATTTAACTCAGATTGAACTCCGTGTGTTTGGCGCGCATGCGCGCGGCGGCGCTCGTTCATGGAAGTTTGTGCTTGCTGAAGGCTCGTCCACGCCTGACTGCAAAATTGAAATATTTTCTTGACTTTCTAACATTTGCAGATGGAGAATATATCTGTTAAATGTAAATAATGCACTGAGGAAATTATTGGATGTCACTTCAGCATAAAAAAATTAATAGAAGTATGTTTGTTTCCACCAATCGTATGAAAAGTTCAGGTTACGTATGATGACGAAGGCACATTAGTGCGAGCCCTCCCGGAACCCATAGAGAATGCATGGCAGTGTCTGCTGTTCAAAAAAAAAGTTCTTTGAATGGAAGTCTATAGGAGCACTCGGGGCAAATCTCGGCCAGACTGAAATCGCCCAAAAAGAGGCGGTACTCCACAGAGCATGACTCGACGCTGATTGGACTATATCCAGAGGCAGAACAAACAGCCTAGCAGTGACAGCTAGCGTAACTCTGTGGTTGAATGTGATTGGAAAAATCCGCCCCTTTCTCACTTTGGTGGTGCGTCGCCCTATTGCCCTAATGAAGAAACCGCCCCTGGTAGCCATACAGATGAAGTTAATACACTTAAAATTCCAGTTATGGACAACAAAAACAAAGAAATTTCAAGTTTTTCAACTTCAAATCTCTTGTCGTCAGTTTCTGGCATCGTAATGATGTGAAATATGAGCAGGAGTTTACTCAGGGTGATTATTTTGACTTTATATTTTGTATTTGAGCTTTTGTCTTGGACGCGGCGTCCGTCAGAAATAGGCGAGGCGCATATCTTTAGCGAAGCGGCGCGGCGAGCCGCTTCTGGGACGCTTCTCTAACGCACCGCGGCGCGGCTGGTGTAAACACGAGCATTGACTAGAGTGGCCGCGTATCAGCTCCGGTAGCCGCGTCGCAGTCGTAACGCGCTGCACACGCGTGCAGTGTAAACGAGGCTTGAGCCCTGCCCGCGTGAGGTGCGCCGCTTCCTGCTTGCGCTGTTCTGACTGTAGTTTACTAAAAGTTTATTAATTCTGAATGGGTCACGTCTTGCGTGTCCATCTATATTACACCAAATGCGACACTGCACTCCCTTGTGAAGTCGATTGGATGAACGGTTCTCGAAATAATAAAAATGCAAACGGACATACAGACACAGATTCTGCCTTTATTAGAGAGAAAAATATGTTCATTTATACCGAAGCTTCGAAGCTCAAAAAATATGTGAAGCTCTTACAAGGCTATTCCTGAATTCAGTATTATTCTGGGGGCCGGATGGAAATTTCTAGCGGGCCGGATTTGGCCCACGGGCCGCCAGTTGACGTTGCATGCTATACACTGTGAATTCTCAAACGTTGTTTTTTTATTTTTATTTTTTTGTGGATGCTTTAGTGTACATAAATGTATGAATTATTTGGACTATAGCATTTAGTTATTTGGTGTCCTTTTGGAGTCTGCAAGTGTCCTCTTGCAGACCTAAATTTACCTTGAAAAAAGCTGAAAAATACAGTTTTGTGAGAATCACACTTGAATCTGATGTATGCTTGCGAAATTTCCTGATAAGTGTGAGATTAATCGTGATTAATTGCGATTAAAATTGAATCTATTGACAGCCCTAATTTTGATGGAAAATCCACTATTGTATTGTATTGTTTTAAACACAGTATTTAGTTCAATTACATCAGAAGTAAATGTAATTAAAATTACAGAAAAAATAGTAATGGTATATAAGATAATTAATGGTATATATAGATAATTTGACATGGTTTAGTGTAGGATTTTTGCCCATCTTTTGGAAAATGCAGTTTTAAATGTAAAAAAAAAAATCACTTTTACCAGTAAATGCTGCAGAGCTCCACTATTTGCTATTTGACTGACTGAAATACATTTTCACAAGTATTGTTCAGTTGGATTTATATCTAAATATTATGAAATCACAATTATAACAATAAAAGCTACTCTTTGTCAAAGTTTAATATAGCGGCTACGGAAAGTATTCAGACCCCCATAAATTTTTCACTCTTTGTTATATTGCAGCCATTTGCTAAAATCATTTAAGTTAATTTTTTTCCCTCATTAATGTACACACAGCACCCCATATTGACAGAAAAACACAGAATTGTTGACATTTTTGCAGATTTATTAAAAAAGAAAAACTGAAATATCACATGGTCCTGAGTATTCAGACCCTTTGCTCAGTTTTTAGTAGAACCACCCTTTTGATCTAATACAGCCATGTGTCTTTTTGGGAAAGATGCAACAAGTTTTTCACACCTGGATTTGGGGATCCTCTGCCATTCCTCCTTGCAGATCCTCTCCAGTTCTGTCAGGTTGGATGGTAAACGTTGGTGGACAGCCATTTTTAGGTCTCTCCAGAGATGCTCAATTGGGTTTAAGTCAGGGCTCTGGCTGGGCCATTCAAGAGCAGTCATAGAATTGTTGTGAAGCCATTCCTTCATTATTTTAGCTGTGTGCTTAGGGTCATTGTCTTGTTGGAAGGTAAACCTTCGGCCCAGTCTGAGGTCCTGAGCACTCTGGAGAAGGTTTTCGTCCAGGACATCCCTGTACTTGGCCGCATTTATCTTTCCCTCGATTGCAACCAGTCATCCTGTCCCTGCAGCTGAAAAACATCCCCGCAGCATGATGCTGCCACCACCATGCTTCACTGTTGGGACTGTATTGGACAGGTAATGAGCAGTGCCTGGTTTTCTCCACACATACCGCTTAGAATTAAGGCCAAAAAGTTCTATCTTGGTCTCATCAGACCAGAGAATCTTATTTCTCACCATCTTAGCAAACTCCATGCGGGCTTTCATGTTTCTTGCACTGAGGAGAGGCTTCCGTCGGGCCACTCTGCCATAAAGCCCCGACTGGTGGAGGGATGCAGTGATGGTTGACTTTCTACAACTTTCTCCCATCTCCCGACTGCATCTCTGGAGATCAGCCACAGTGATCTTTGGGTTCTTCTTTACCTCTCTCTTCTCGGCTTTCCTAATCAAGTCCAATCAGTATAATCAAACACAGGTGGACTCAAATGAAGGTGTAGAACCATCTCAAGGATGATCAGAAGAAATGGACAGCACCTGAGTTAACAAAGGGTCTGAGTTAACAAAGGGTCTGAATACTTAGGACCATGTAATATTTCAGTTTTTCTTTTTTAATAAATCTGCAAAAATGTCAACAATTCTGTGTTTTTCTGTCAATATGGGGTGCTGTGTGTACATTAATGAGGAAAAAAAGAATTTTTTAGTTGAACAAAGAGTGAAAAATTTAAGGGGGTCTGAATACTTTCCGTACCCGCTCTGTGTGTGTGTGTGTGTGTGTGTGTGTGTGTGTGTGTGTGAGTGTTTGTGTGTGTGTGTATATTAGGGGTGCAACGGTTCAAATTGCGCACCGTTTGGTTCGTGTCACGGTTTCGGTACGGTTCGGTATGTGCTAAGTTTAGGGAAAATAGGACTACTGTCAAATAAAAATAAAGAAAATAAGAACAAACAATCAAACTTCAAGCAACATCACAAATACGTACAATAAAGCAAATATTCACATAAAATAAACAGTAGTTTTCAGGTACAGAAAATGGATAAAGTAATCAAATATAAAATAACACTGCATATTATCTTTACTGTATAAAATAAATAAAGATTAATCATTATTGAAGTTACAAAAACTATTCAGTCAAGAGCAGTGAGTGATTTCTTTGTTATTTGTTGTTTGATTTAACATTAAATACAGGCAGCAGGAATAGTTTTTTCCCTTTAAGACATGCGCAATCCAGTACATACCTATACTGTTCCACATGCGCTGTATTTCTCGACTAATATACGTTCACTTAAGACAACCGACTATGTTTGCTAGGATACTCGCCAAGACGGGCATGTTGACATAATTTTTGTATGAATTTGTCCGCTGAAGCGCAAGACTTGAAAGAGAACTCAGTGTTTCCGCGCTGACTGAAATAAGCGTAAGCGCGCTTCGGATGAACGCACACAAATCTTCTCACAGTGCGTGTGAGTTCTCTTTCGTTTCTTGTTCTTGAAGGTTTAAATCAGCAAGGCTTAAATTAGTTTAATTTAAACACAGATAGCAACGTGTGCTGTTCAGGTCTCACCTGTGCTGACGCGCTATCAACACCCGGGTGATGACGGCGTAAATGACTGGACATTAGAGCATGCGGCACTCGCAGTTAACATCTGAACTCTGTCTGTCTGTTTTCCACGTTGCTATTTTAAACAAACCATATTAACCAATAGATGCTTCGTCATTCGAGATGGACCGCGGTGCAAGTGTGTACCGAACCGTAATTGGAGAACCATACGGTTAGATTTTTTTACCGAGAACCGTTGCACCCCTAGTGTATATATATACATATATATATATATATATATATATATATATAAAGAGTTTATTTGCAAAAACAGATAACTCCATTTTTATGAATTCTCACAAATCATGTTTTTTTTAATTGTGCATTCCAAGTTATAACAATCAAACTGCAGTTGGGCTGTTTTGATTAAGTAATGATAACTCCAAAAAATACAGGTAAATTAAAAAATTAAAATTCATTGAAAGTATGTTTTATACATATATTAAAACTTTGTTTTTTAGCAAAAGCAGATAACTCCAACAGTCGTTTTTTTGGAAAAAGCAGATAACTCCACATTTCATGTTTCATAGTTAAACAAAACCCAAGTAATTGCATTTAAAACACTCTCAAACACACATGTGCACACAAATGCACACACCCACCCACACACACACACACACACACACACACACTCAGACAAACACACATAGCCTATATATACATATATATGTATATATATATATATATATATATATATATATACACATATATGTATATATATATATATACACATATATATACACACATATATATGTTCTGTATATTATTCTTTCTCATTTCTGCATTTCACCTCTATTCTATTTTTTTTTTTTTTTTTTTTTTTTAATAAACCTGACATTGAAGACTACATTTTGTTGGCCCTGTGACAACTTGTTTATGTTCCTAGATTCTTCCATGTTAAAGTTTGATCAAAAGTTTATCAAGTATTCAAAAAATTCATCAAATATTTTTTGAGTCCTCTATGGCCATCTTGTTTAACTCTGCATTGAGGACACTTGGTATAGAGTTAGCAACCTACAGTAAGGTCCAACATAATTCAAAATGAGACAGATGATAATAAAAAAAGTACTGAGCATTGTGAATGTAAGAGCCTCACATTATATTAATAACAATCATTGTTGGTGTGTGAATTGCATTTCAGGGCAGTTTGTGAAGACGAGATGCTGTGACAACCTGGACAGAAGTCAGTTCCAGATCCACCTTCAACACCAGACTTCTCATATGGATTGCTGTATACTAGCATATTATTATTCGCTTCAGAATTGGGTGCATGCAGACAAATGTTTATAACATTCTTTCTTTCTGGTGTTGTGTCGAATTCTGTGACCTACCAAATCATATGACTATAGGCATTGCATTGACCTAATCTGACTAAACCTAACCCTAATCCTACCCTTTTGATAATTAACCATGGTTTTACTATAGTAAAATCTTGTTGTTGTTTTTTTTTTGTTGTTGTTGTTTTTTTGACGTATTGATTACCATTTGTATAATCACACAAATACCATAGTTAAAACTGTTTTTCTAGCAGAACCATGGTTCATTTGTGGTAACCATTTTTTTGCTTTTAATCATGGTAAAACCATGATAAATTTCCATAACCTACACCTTATAACCTACTAGGGTCACATAATTTAGTGGGTTACAGAATTCGGCATTATAACTGTTTGGATCAGCAATTAAAGGGTTCGTTCAACCAAAAATGAAAATAATATCATTAATTACTCACCCTTGTGTCAGTCTACACCCGTTAGACCTTCGTTGATCTTCGGAACACAAATTAAGATATTTTTGCTGAAATCTGATGGCTCAGTGAGGCCTCCATTGCCAGCAAGTTAAAGGATTAGTTCACTTTTTGAATGACAATGTCCTGATAATTTACTCACCCCATGTCATCCAAGATGTTCATGTCTTTCTTTCTTTGGTCAAAAAGAAATGAAGGTTTTTGATGAAAACATTCCAGGATTATTCTCCTTATAGTGGACTTCAGTGGACTCCAGACGAGGCTTTCAGTGATACCAGACAAGGAATAAGGGTCTTATCTAGCAAAACGATCAGCCGTTTTTTTTAAAAATACAACTGCATATGCTTTATAAACAGAAATGATCGCCTTGCGAGTGCTTTCATGTTCCGTATTCTTCTAATGCTGTATATCCAATGCCTTCCCTATTCTACGTACGGAAAAAAACTGAACTGGTGCCGGGTTCGTTCCGTAAGTTGAATAGGGAAGGCGTAGGACATACAGCGTAAGCTTTTTGAAGCATACACAACACAGGAGCACTCGCAAGGCGATCATTTGTGTTTATAAATCATATACAGTTTTTTTTTTTTTTTTTCGAAAATGACTGATCGTTTCACTAGATAAGATTCTTATTCCTTGTCTGGTATCATTTAAAGCCCTTTTAAGCTGCACTGAAACTGTAATTTTGACTTTCAACCATCTGGGATCCATTGAAGACCACTATAAGGAGAATAATCCTGGAATGTTTTCATCAAAAACCTTCATTTCTTTTCGACTGAAGAAAGAAAGACATGAACATCTTGGATGACATGGGGTGACTAAATTATCAGGACATTGTCATTCAGAAAGTGAACTAATCCTTTAATTTACACTTTCAGTGCCCAGAGAGGTACTAAAACGTTTAAAACAGTACAGCGGGCCTACTAATATTAGTATTGGGTCTTAATATTGTAGAACAGCACAAGGGTGAGTAATAATATTGACATAATTTTCATTTTTGGGTTTACTATGTCATTAAGACAGCTCCTAGCTGCCACCTACTGGCATAACAATGTAACCTGCAATGAAAGCGCTGAAAAATCGAGAAATCGCTAACATAGTTTCTCAAAATCAGGTATTTATTGAACAATAAACTTCTTATTTAATATATATTATTTAAGTTCCGATGCCTATATATTTGTAATTTGTGTTGAAAAAAATCCTTAAAATATAAGCATTAGTTTTACTGCAAACAAGTGATTAAAATATAATTATTATAATCGCAATAAAATAATTTGTATCTATTTAAAATGAAATACTTTACAATTTACAAATTAAATGTTTTTTTCTTCTGTAAAAACATCTGTCCTCTGAAATTTCTTGGAATTTGTTAATGACCCCATATTTAAATTCGCCAGTCATTGCATAATTTTCATGTTTTATTTATTTACATATTTACCTTTTTTTCCATATCATGTTACTTTTTTTACATTTTGTGAATAAATATGAGTGACAAAATTTGTGTGTAGTATAAATTATTAGGCCTACATATATGTTAATGTAGGCTTATACAATGGACAACAACCAGAGGTCTGCTCTACAGGTAAGGTAGTGCAATGTAAAAAAAGTTCTGCTGAATATTCAGATTTACAGAAATGTTGTAAACTGACATAATAGCTTATGATGAATTATAAAGAAATATAAAATACACCACTTAATGTATTTATCTTACTATACATTTATGTTTTATATATTTGTTTTATATGGTTTTAGTCATTTTATCTGGAAAGATAACACTAAAAAAAACATTTTGATGGCAGCATATGAAGTACCAGTTTGGACGTGTCAAGTACGTTTTTAAAACGTTGCAAGGAGACATTCAGACGTGATAAAAACGTTATAAAGACTTTTCTGCAATGTTGTGAAAAAACGTATTTATAACGTAAAAAAACCCGACATCTGTCGTATTAAATACGTCCGATTAAAACGTTATCACGACCTTTTCACAACGTGAAAAACGTTTTTACAACGTTATTGTGTTTGCTGGGTTGCTATCATGATCAAAACCATTGATCTGAAGCTCAATCCTGATGCTGTCCTGTAAATATTTTTCTAATCAGCAATAAATCTAATAATTTCTGATCAACCCATATCAATTGCATGCTTAAAATAAACTACTGTTTAAAGCCCCGCCTATTTCAAGACCAGCCCCGCCTACTTCCGGGTTAGGCCCCACCCACTCCGAGTACAGATACAGATAATTCATATGGTTAACAGATACAGATAATGCTGAACTCGCTCATCCCTACTCATTACATACTGAGCGCTCTTTCACTCTACTAGCGTCAGTGACCAATCCTCAGCCTAGTGTAATGCTTAGGGTGCCCTCTATTGGTGAAGCTGAGTTTCACAACAATAACACTTTTCTCAAAATACATTGCAGCAGTATTATCATCAATTGTCACTGTAATTCTTATTATCAGAACTCCCTTACCGGAATCAAAATTTAAAGCGGCAATATTTATGTGTGTCTCTTAATGGAGCAATAAACACTCAGGGCTACATTCGCATTTGAGATGTGCATACTAGTACAGCAGTGGTTCTCAGTTCCAGTCCTTGGGACTCGCTGCTCTGCACATTTTGTATGTCTCTCTTATCTGACACACTCAGTTCAGTTCATCGAGTCTCTCCTAATGAGCTGATGATCTGGTTCATGTGTGTTAAATAAGGGAGACATACAAAATGTGCAGAGCAGTGGGTCCCTAGGACTGGAATTGAGAACCACTGCAGTACAGGCAGGTGAGTGTTGCAGAATGTGACAGCCCCAGGTTTGGGCCCTCTCTGGTTCTTTGTATTTTGCTGTGTTTTGTCCCTTTAATCCAGGTAATTGGTGGGTGGAGCTGATGGCTGAGCAGGCGGGGCTCAGGTGGCTATAAAGTAGCCTGCTTGATGATTTGACTCTCTTCTCCTGGCCTTCCGACTGATTCTGCTCTGTTTCTTTGTGTTTTACACCCATACACTCCACTCACACATACACTGCATACATTCTGATCTGACAGACACCTACAATTGTATATTTTGCTTAATTTACTTATTAGAATATCTAGTATTTTTTCAGACCTGTGTGGTTTCCCTCTTTTGTCACGTACTGTTGAGCCAGGTTGTGACGAGTTAAAAATCTGTGAGAGCATCATACGGCAAATATTAATTTCCTTTGTCATGATATGACTGAGGTAACCTGATTCAGAAGTGGACTGTGGCATCTCCCACTTGCTATTTTTTCTTTGCAGGTGTGTTTATGGATGTATTGCACATGGTCAACTGCGTATAGTGTACAATTAAGTAAAATTTTCCTGTCAGTGTTATATTATATCTGATATTTTTGTGTGAATATTACTGATATGTTAAAGTGTACCTTGCATTTTACTGTAATGTACAACTTTGGTAAAAAAAAAAAAAAAATCTTTTTTTTTTTCTTTCTGGAAAGTCTGTATAACCACGGGCCAGTGCAGACTTGTTCTCCCTGGGCGACTGTTTCTGTAGGGAATTTTTGTTTTAGAGTGGTGGAAATGGTATTCACTTTCTTTAGACTACCTCAGTAAAAGTAGTACGATCAGACTGTGAAAACACTACATGACAAAGTCCTGCATAAATAGTAGTGACATTCATCTAAACTATGAACAGTAAAAAGTCAAAATGCAGTATAACGATCCCATCAGTGTTTCATAACCATAATGTTCCTGTGTTAATGTGAAGCTGCATTAATGTGCATGTTGGATTTCAGTGCTGTAGACTAGATGTTTAAGGTTTAGCTCATTTTATATGCTTCCTTCTATAGATAGATGGTTACATATCTATCTATATAGTGATTTAGTGTGTAGGTAGTTGCCAGTGTGTGATGAGCATGCGTGGCACAACAATGGGCAGCAACACAGGGACAGCTGAGGGGAAAGACCGTTTTGCCTGTAACTACTTACTGTAGTTTCCAGATTTCTGTAGATTTGTAAAACCTTTATTCTGTTAGTGAAAATACTATAGAGGGGAATATATATATACGATAAACCTGATCAAAAACCACTATGGCAAAAGCCCTCAAATATGGACTAGTTTGCACCAGAGAGGTTTAAGATGCTGAATCGACATAAGACTGCAACGTCACTATCCATGCGATTTGATGGTAATACAATTAAAAACAATATGCTTGACGACTAAAAATAGCTGTTGGCAAAAAATGTGCAAGAACTGCTAACGTTAACTGTATGTGCTGTTGTTCTATGCTGTACACATGTTTGATTATAGCCAGCTACAGCTAAAGCTAAATGATATTATTAGGCTAACGTTAGTTGGACAAGTTATGGGGTTAACTGGCTAACGCCGGGCTCTTGGTGAGCCGGTTTCTGGGCAGTGCATAACGTTAACGTACTAGGGTGCGATAAAGTTATTCTTTAAATGTCACACAGCTACTTAGTCGAGCGACCGCTTACCTGATAACCCATCTTGTGAGCGTCGGTCGGTCCGTCCTTTCCCAGCGCTGCCCAGGCTCTGTCCGCCTGTCAGCGCTGTGGCAACGGTAAATGGCAGTGAGCCCAGCCCACCCATCAGAGAAGTGTCAGCTCTTATTTTGAAAAGGGCTTATTGAGGGGCGTGACATCACATTGAAGCAATACCCCTGATTGGCTGACTACACGTGTGGATCGTAGTCACACACTCTGCGGAAAGATAGTGCCAAAAAGATCTGTAGACGTGTGGAGAGGGATCTGTGAATGCCCTGTGATCTGCAAACACAGATTCAACACTTGCATGCTGAGCTTTGCACAGAATGTGTACGAATGTCTTTTTACGGTGGTTTGAAAACACAACTTAGACCGTGTTTGTTTGCAAATTGTGAGGAGGGCATTTGTAGATTTTTTTAATGGAAAAAACAGCGAAATATCTGTGCCAAAATTCTGAAAACAAATGCAACACAATCTACAAACAAATAATGACCCTCGTGCGCAGACAAATCTCTTTGCATTCATTCAAATTCTGGTTGTCAAATACAAGTCACTGATTTCTATTTGTGAATCATGAAGAGTCTGTGGATTTTTTTATCTATTTGTAGATCTTGTTTTACATTTGCGGATCATGAGGAGTTTGTTTACAGATTGTGTTTTACATTTGCAGATTTTAAATTTATTTGTAGATCTTGTTTTGTGTTTACAAATTGTAATATGCATTTTTGACTCATAGTCTCTTCATTTTCAATGATTATGGCATTATTTTGTCACAACAGCGAAACAATAGTGCCAGAATTATGAAAACAAATGTGACACAATCTACAAACAGAACATGATCTTCACCTGCAAACAAGTCACTTTACATTCATTCAAATTCTGGTTTTTGTCAGTGATTTCTATTTGTGAATCAGGATGTGTTTATTTGTGGATTTTTAATCTTTTTGTAGATCATGCTTTATATTTGTGGATCACAAAGAGTTTGTTTGAGGACTTTGTATCTATTTGTAGATCTTGTTTTACATTTGCAGATCATGAGGACTTCGCGGATTTTTTTATCTATTTGTAGATTGTGTTTTGTGTTTACAAGTTGTAATATCTATTTGTGACTATTAGTCTGTCCATTTCCAATGGTTTTGGCATCAATTTACCCCCATAGATGTAGCTCAGTCGACACTACTCCCATTTCAACTAGCATGTAGCATTTAGCAAACTGGTCATTGCCTTACAACTACAGTATCAATGATTGCGTAAACGATTGGCTGATGTTTTAAGGCCCTACCTCGTGCACAGATGATGTATATTAATATTATTCCTTTCAGTGTACCTAATCTAGTCTTTTATCAGTTAGTAAAGACAGTTTCAAGTATTATTGCAAAAAAAAATTTTAATCTGCGCATACATGTTTCTGTGAAATACACGTTAGGTTGCACAGAAGAAAGCCGATATATGACATACTGATATAGCAGCAGTTATTTTGTTGAATGAACTGATGATGATGTCACTGGCTGAGATTTGATTGACCAATCAGCTGAAAGGGGCGTGTAATGACCGCCCACATGTGGAAAACGAGTTTCGAAGTCATGTTTCCGTTTTCTATCTGTGACCCGAAAAAAAAATCCAAAATCTCATTTTTTTTTTTTTTTAAACAAACTAAACAACGGGAAACAACCATTTTCTCATATCTGCATATTTCATTTCAAATTGGAAAACAAACTATCAAAACGTACATGGACCGAATTGGATTTACTCAGTAGGCTATATAAAGTGTAAAAGTATGTTAAACCACCTTTTCTTTAAAATATTGTATAACACAATTTACTATTTTTTTCCCCTCACATATGAGAGTATTTATAATGCAAGAACACAAATTGAGCCTGGTCACGTGTCTACCAAGCGCGCCAAACGTGATCACAGAAAGAGCTTCCCAGAGACATTAAACACTGAATATTAACACATTAACCTGAACAATTAAACATTTTATAACCCAAAAATAATTAATAAAAACTCTAGTTAGATATAATGATCACTGGAGCATATTTAGGTAATTTTCCTCATACATTAAGAAAAACATCAGCTAATCACATTCACCACTTTTCATTCATCATGCATTGTAATAGTGCAATCAGTGTTCTATAGTTAATGGTTTCTCTTTTAATTTCGGTGTTTTTACCTGTAAAAACAGGGTAAAACTAAAAGATTAGGAGAGTCGCGTCTTCCTCTGATGATATGAGGGAGCACGCACAGTTCATCAGTTCACAGTTCTGTTTAAAAAATAAATACATTTCTGGTTATTATTTAATTATTTAAGTCTTTACAAGGTAGATTAGTATTTTATAATACAACAAAAAGAACCTTAAACAGTGGCCTTCTTTTGGAGAATACACAGAATGCAAAGTAAATGTTTCAAAGGGATTAAACACACGCAGTGTCAGAAAGGTAAAGTAGTTGCCTGCTGTTTTTACAGGGGTAACCCTGGAAGCCGCTATTTACCGAATACATTTTCATTCAGCGTCTCCTTCACTTGTTCTGGCGATTTTGCTCCTCGTCCATTTTGGGGTTGTTCACAGAGTGCACGACCTGTTTGACCTTTGATATTCGCAAATTTAGGGACCGTCTCTAAAGTTAAGTCTGACATTGGTATGCACGTTTCTAACTTCAATAACATTAAGAAGAGAACACTTTACAGTCATAAAACCAACTGTAGTGTTCATCTATATGTCAGCTATGATGCACACCTTTCATATTTTTGATATTTATAAAAATACACTGTCAAATCATGTGCAAAAATTAATAGTGCAATAGGCAAATGATTGAATGAGTTTGTTTATTTCATAAATTAGTATTTTTCATTTATTTATTCTCTCAAACTATCAGTTATGCGGGGGGCGCTCGAGAGCACCGCATGGAGTGGACGTAGTTTTGAGAGTCTCCTCCACTAATCTCGGAAAATTAGTTTTTTTTTTTTATCATAAACAAATCAAAACAATATCTCATCAAGCCTGAAGTCAAGATGACGAAACCTAAAGCAAAAAAAGGGGACCAATCGACCAACATGGACGAGCAATTGGTCGAGAAGCAAACACTGACTGAACAAGTGGCTAATGCTACTCCTAGCGACGACACCGCGGCCTTATCCCCTATTTTGGCGGCTATCCAAGCATCGATCCAAGCCATGGACAAGTCGATGAACGACAGATTTAACTCCATTGAAAATACTTTATCGCACATGCAAACATCACTCCTCGAAACTAATTCCCGCATCTCCGAATTGGAGGGCGCTAGAACCGAACATGAGAGCCGCATCTCCGTGCTAGAGACTCTTTGCCAGGATATTGCTGCGGCCAACAAAGCCCTACACGTTAAGCTCGATGACCTGGAGGGTCGCTCCCGCCGGCAAAATATAAAAATAACAGGGCTACAAGAGAAAGTTGAAAACAATCAACCCACTGAATATGTGGAAAAGCTGATTCCGGCTCTCTTGGGAGCTCAAAACTTTCCATCTGGGGTGAAAGTGGATCGCGCCCATCGCATTGGACCTCTGCCAGCCAAAGGAGGACGCCCCCGGACGTTAATAGCAAGAATCCATCACTACCCCGTGAAAGAACTAATCCTGAGGCTGTCCCGACAACAATCACCCTTACAGTTTGAAGGTATGCGGATCTCCATATATCCTGATTTGACAGCGGAAGTAATGTCTCAGCGCCGAAACTTTGATGGAGTTAAAAAGAAATTAAAGGATGCTGGTGTCAGATATGGTCTGCTGTTCCCCGCGCGTCTTATCGTCACTCACGGATCGGAAAAGAGAATCTTCGATTCAGTCGCGGATGCTGAAGCATTTGCCAATACAATCACTGCCGCATCTTGACTTTTTAATGCACGCGCATCTGATTTAGACAATTTTCGCAGTTGCTCTATGCAAATGGAGCCTGGATAATGTGAGTACGCTTCTGTTCCTGCAGTCATACAGACTGACGTCCCGGGCTTTCTGATGTGGAAAGCCGATGATGGATGTAAATTGGCGCTCTCACTAAGACTAAGAGCACTGATTTTCTATTGAAATTATCTTTTTGTGGGATTATGGTCCTGAGTCCTGACATGTTCATAAGATAGCTTTGGCCTCGTGCCAATGTTCGAAACTATTTGTTTTGTTAATCTTAAGTGTCGAGAGTGGAGGAGGAGCCGTTTTCACCGGACAGTTAAGCTCGTTTCAGCTCGTTTCCTCCTTAGCAGCCTTGTAGCTCCACAGTTCATATATGGGGTTTGTTTTTTCTACTCCACTTCGTTTGGGGAAGCGGATGAGAGGGAAAGGGAGGGCGTTGGGGGGTTTTCTTCTTCATGATCATGTGTTAAGTGTTATATGTTTTGTCCTGTTTACTGTAATAACTTCAGTTCCACACAGTCATTACAACAATACTCAAGTTAATTTACATTGGTATATAATATGAGATCTTCAGACTGTAATGTTACCCTAGCCAGTTGGAACGTACGAGGCGTTAATAACCGGGCTAAAAGATTTAAAGTCTTTTCTTATTTGAAGTCAATCTCTGCTGATATAATTTTTTTGCAAGAGACACACATTAAACATAATGAACAAGGGCTCCTTAGATGTAACTGGGTTTCACAGGTGTTCCAATCTACGTTCTCTTGTAGAGCCAGAGGAGTGGCCATTTTATTCCGCAAAACAATTCCTTTTAAGCATATATCTACTATTTGTGATCCTAATGGTCGATATGTGATAGTTTCTGGTCTCATTTTTTCTGTACATATCACGCTATTGAATATATATGGACCAAATTATGACGACCCATCTTTCTTCCGTGAAGTTTTTAATCTCCTGCCCAATCTGTCAAACACTTATCTAATAATTGGTGGTGACTTTAACCTGGTTTTAGATCCCATTTTGGACAGAACTCCTGTCCGTTCTGTGGGTCACCTTCCAAATTCCACCACCACTCTAAACGAATTAATGAACTCACTTGATTTAGTTGATATTTGGAGGTTAAAGCATCCGTCTGACAGGCAATATACCTTTTTCTCCCACGTTCATAATTCATATTCTAGAATAGATTTTTTCCTGGTCGACTTTAAGGTTGCCTCATGTGTAACTGCAATGAAACACCACAATAGAATAATTTCAGACCATTCTGCGGTGACCATTTCTCTTGACCTTTTTGAAATAAAGCCTAATTATAGCTGGCGATTCAACCCTACACTACTTCTTGATTCCCATTTTTCCCAGCGTGTCATAGAATGGTTAGATGACTATCTTGTGTTTAATGATACAGGGGATGTGTCTGATTCAATGCTGTGGGAGTCACTTAAGGCGGTATTGAGAGGGCACATCATAGCATATGAATCCGGGTTAAAAAAACAAAGGAAAGCACGCCTGTCAGTAATTGAATCTTCTCTTAATCAACTTGAACATTTACATGCAGACACTGCGGACCCTGACGTGCTCAAAGAGATCACAACATTAAAGCTAGAGTATAATTCAATCCTTTCTAATCAAGTAAATAATATGCTATTAAGAATAAAACAAAAACAGCTTGAACTAGGGGACAAACCGGACAGGCTGCTCGCACGTCAGCTGAGAAGCATCCAAGCTAATAGAGCTATCCATCAAATTAGGAAAAAGGATGGGACCCTAGTGACAAACCCCAGAGACATCAATGAGTGTTTCAAAGAATTTTATGAAGCTTTATATGAATCTCGGACTTCCGTTGCCCCTACAGCCCTTTCTTGCTTCCTTCAATCACTACATCTCCCTAAAATAGATGATGCAGAACGAGACGCCCTTAATGCAGAAATAACTTTAGATGAAGTATTTCAAGCCATCACATCATTTCCCAGCGGTAAAGCCCCTGGGCCCGACGGCTTTGGAATTGAATTTTACAAGAAATATTCTCAGAAACTTGCTCCCCTGCTACTGAGATTATTCAACCATTCTATTGACGGTCAAGAATTTCCACAATCAATGTGCGATGCCAACATTTCCTTAATTCTTAAAAAAGGGAAAGAGGAAACGGATCCATCATCATATCGCCCCATAGCCCTTCTGAATTCAGATCTTAAAATTTTCACTAAGATTCTTGCAAACAGATTAAATAAATGTATAACAAAACTTATTCATTCTGATCAGATCGGTTTCATCCCAGGGCACTTTTCCTTTTTTAATGTGAGACGCTTAATGAACATTCTATATTCTAAGCATGATTCTCTTTCGAATGTTGCCATCTTATCTCTGGACGCTGAAAAGGCATTCGACCAAATCGAATGGAATTACATTTTTTCAGTGCTCCAGGAGTTTAACCTCGGAGAATCATTCTCTCTATGGGTGAAAATGCTTTATGCTAAACCCAGGGCCTCAGTGCTCACTAATTTTGATAAATCATCACAATTCACACTGCATAGAGGCACAAGGCAGGGGTGTCCACTTTCACCCCTGCTTTTTGCCATTGCTATAGAACCCCTCGCGGCTGCTATAAAAAGTAACCCACTTATCTTATCTCCCAAGATAGGTCAATTAGACCATCATATATCTCTCTATGCTGACGACATTATTCTTTACCTTGTTAATCCAGAGTGGTCTATCCCACCCCTATTAGATTTGTTGGAGACTTTTGGAAAGTTCTCTGGTTACTCTATAAATTGGCAAAAGAGTGAATTTATGCCTGTAACAGACAATATTGACCCAGGCTTTATACAAAACCTACCTTTTAAAATTGCAGTGGACAGTTTTAAATATTTGGGGGTCACTATACCAAAAAATGCAAAGGATATATACAAATTAAATTACTTAACTATGCTAGAGAGCTTGAAACGTAATATAGAAAGTTGGAGGACCTTCCCACTGTCCATGGTAGGGCGCGTGAATGCAATCAAGATGGTGACACTGCCCAGATTTTTGTACCTTTTTCAAAACCTGCCAGTTTCCCTGCCCAAAAGTTTTTTTAAAGCCTTGGATTCGATTATATTGCCATTTGTGTGGGGCTTTAAAGCGCACCGTATTTCTAAACTACATGTAAGTAAACCAAGGTCACTGGGCGGATTAGGCCTTCCAAATTTCCAGCATTATTATTGGGCTGCAAACTGCAGAGCCTTATCATATTGGAAAAAATCTCACCTTGCAGGGCCTGTAGGTGACATTCCATCTTGGCTTGCCATAGAACAGAGTGTTACAAACCACTCTCTTTCCTCTCTGCTTTTTGCGGCACCTGCGCCACTCATAACAGTGGCTAGCACAAACTTCATACTTTCCAGCTCTTTCAAAATATGGTGTCAGATCCGGAAAGCGTTTAAGTTGCCATCTACTGCTCTATCATGTCCTATTGCTTGCAATCATACCTTTAAGCCATCACTCACAGACTCCACATTTTCGGTCTGGTCCAGTAAAGGAATGGTCACCGTGAGAGACTTATATGTGGACGGTAAATTTGCCACATTTTCCCAGCTCAAAGAGAAATTTGATCTTCCACCATCACATTTTTTTAGATACCTACAGCTGAGAAATTATGTTCGCACATCTTTCTCAAACTTTGAACTACTCACAGACGAAAATGAGATATATAATTTACTTTCTGCCTCTCCTGATGCCCCTAATTTGATTTCCCGTTTTATGGCTGTCCTCACTAGACAGCTCAACATATCTACCTCACATCTGAAAGATTCCTGGGAAAAGGATTTAGGTATTCATATAACTGACGAGGACTGGTTAGAATCTATCAAGGTCATAAATACATGTTCTATTAATTCAAGGCACCAACTAATTCAATATAAAGTATTACATAGGCTTCATTACTCTAGGGTTAAGCTTAACAAATTTTACCCTTCAGTTTCCTCTACCTGTAACAAATGTGAATCTGCTGAGGGCTCTCTGGGACATCTCTTTTGGTTCTGTCCGAAACTTTTTGAGTTTTGGAGCGAAATTTTTAGATTCTATTCTGAGGCATATTCTTGTGATCTCTCTCCTGACCCAGCTGTTGCTGTTTTCGGCTGGTCTGACTCTCTTCATGGTATCAACCGTCAAACTCAAAAAGCTATCCAATATGGAATGGTGGTAGCTAAAAAAATTATCCTTTGTCTATGGAAAAAGGCATCAAAACCACTTTTTAAATCTTGGCTCTCTGAACTTTCTGCCACTTTGCATTTGGAGAGACTCAGACACAACCTCTCTGGCAATATTGCTGGCTTTGAGGCCACCTGGGAACCCTTTCTTAAACATCTATCAAATGTCAAGGATAACAGTTTAAAGGTCTGACCCATTTATTATTCACATGATCACCATATTGCCCTTGTACACTGGCCTAGAAATGTATAACATTATAGGAAATATGTATAAAACTGAAGGAACTGATGTAACTCGAGGTTGAAAAATCATTCAAAATGTTTTTTTTTTTTTTTTTCTTCCGTTTCTTGTCATTGTCTCTTTGTAATGTTCTATGTTGTCTTAATGCCAAAATAAAAACATAATATTCAAAAAAAGAAAAAATTATTGATATAAAAAAATTATGCTGACTACTCTTTCATATAAAACAATAGAGAGATTTAAATTTTGTAAGACACTTTTTGTCAAGAAACACAGTATGCGTGGAGGCGTGAATATGCATAAATAATGGGCCATTCTCACCTGAGAAGACAAAAGAATCACATAATAATGACCTGAAATGACTTGCATATTAATGAGGCCTTTCAGTCAGGTAGGCTGTGAAAAAATGTCTCAGCTCATCATAAACAGCAATACTGTGAAATATTATTACAATTTAAAATAATAGTATTCTATTATATTCTTTAAAAATAGAAATTTTATTTTGATTTTAGAAAATAATGAATCAAAGCTTAACCCTCTGCAGTCTGAGGCTGATTTGGGGCTTGGAGAAGTTTTGACATGCTCTGACATTTGTGCTTTTTTCAGTTGTTCATAAACATATTAATGACAAAAGTGTCATTACACTGTATTCAGCACAAACTAGGCTACAATAATATTTGAGGAACATGTATGTACATGTTTGTGTTTTTGAAGGAATAATGTTTATGCATGGTTATTGAAAAAACAAAAAACTTAAGTCACTTAAATAAGGCCAAAAAATATATATTAAATCTGTGTTCATAAGAGTTTTTGCTTCAGAATGAAGTAAAATTATCCTTCCTACTCCTTCATATAAAACAATAGGGAGATGAAAATTTTCTAAGACACTTTTGGTCAAGAAACACAGTATGCATGGAGGCGTGAATCCTCATGTATAATGGGTGATTCTCACCTGAGAAGACAAAAGAATTGAATAATAATGACCTGAAATGACTTGCATATTAATGAGGCCTTTCAGTCAGGTACACTGTGAAAAAACCCTCTGTGATCATGCTGATAACAGGATTAAAGTCCACTCAGGACGAAAAAAAAACATGATTTTTGTGATCTCATGCATGCACGTATTATTGCACATGATATGAAGAAAATTTTGTATAGGCCTATGTTAAATTACAGTACCAGTCAAAAGATTGAACACATTATAATGCCATTATAATGTTTTTAAAAGAAGTCTCAAGTCTCTAACCAAATAGTGGTTTTCTATTTTAATATACTTTGAAATATAATGTATTTCTGTGATGCAAAGCGTCTGAACATTCCTACCTCTAGGGCATTTCATATAGGCTACTATATTTGTTATATTATAGAGCCTAAATGTTGATGTGCAGTTGACAAACTATACATCATTAAAAAGATCTAAGACTCAAGCTTCACATTTTGACTCTTAAAATCTTATATTGACCATAATTTCTTAATATGCTTAAAAGCATACACATTTGGAGAAATATTGAAGGATTCTCATATGTTTATATCAATTTTCTATACAGAGGAGTAATATGTATTATTCTATATTTATTGTCATCATTATGAGTGCTGGATGCTGTGTTTTTAATTCATACTTGCAGCCGGAGGGCGCTCTGCCCCTTTTGTCCACAAATGCCTCAGTAAAAGAAGAGGCATATCATGTGACAATCAAGGAACTAACAGAGGCAAGAGATCACTAAATATGACTATTCAAAACACTTTTGAAGACAATAAATACACGATTGAGATGATGAATACATGTATTGACTGAATTTGCGTCTGAATAGCGCTGGCTCCGTGGGCGTGGTCGCATTATCGGATAATGAGCTGAATCACAGATTTCTGACATGGCTCTCTTTTCATGCAGATTACATAAACACAGAAGGTTTGTTTTCGATTTGACTTACATGATTTAAAACCTGACATCTTAACGTTTTTTTAGACATAAGTGTAATTTTTTTGTCATTAGTATTCACTAAGTTACAGTTCATTTTCTGAGAACTATCAGATTGGACTTTGTTCAGAGGGAGACGAGAGATCGCGCATCACGTTAGTTTTCTTTATTTTACAAAAAGCACAACATTTTGTTTTTACTCTGAGTGTACACAAATGAAAGAAGATATTCCACAGATTAAAATGGTGTATAACTCTTAATTGTATGTGCAACATTGAATTTTGAGTCTCTTTCACACTGATAAGAAAAAAACCACAGTGGTATCGCCGGCGATACCCTCAGACCTCAGAGTGTTAAAAGCATGCACATTTGGAGAAATATTGATGGATTCTTATATATTTATGTCAAATTTCTATACTTAGAAGTAATATTTATTGTCATCACTGTGAGTGCTGGATGCTGTGTTTTTAATTCATACTTGCAGCCGGAGGGCACTCTCTGTGCACATTTAGTCCACAAATTATTCTAATGAAGAAGAGGACATTTCAGAAATGGTGTTTTTAATTCATACTTGCAGCCGGAGGGCGCTCTATACACCTTTAGGCCACAAATTCATATAAAGAAGAAAAGGAACTAGGAACTAACTGCATGTCTTCTAGAGATCACTAACCATGGCTTTAACATCCAAATAAAACACTTCTCAAGACAATAAATACACGATTGAGATGATGAATACATGTATCGCCTCTGAATTTGCCTCTGAATAGCGCCTGCTCCGTGGGCGTGGCCGCATTAGCGGATAATGAGCTGAATCACGGACTTCTGACACGGCTCTCTTTTCATACAGATTACATAAACACAGAATGTTTGTTTTCGATTGGACTTACACGATTTAAAACTTGACATTTCAACGTTTCTTTAGATGTAAGTGCCATTTTTTTTCATTAGTATTCACTAAGTTACAGTTCATTTTCTGAGAACTATCAGATTGGAGTTCGTTCAGAGGGAGACGAGAGATCACGCATCATGTTAGTTTTCTTTATTTTACAAAAGCACAACATTTTGTTTTTACTTTGAGTGTACACAAATAAAAGAAGGCATTCTATAGTTTCATTTGATATATTACTTATGTCTCTATGACAAGAAATGACGGAGTAATTTAAGTCTGTTTTGCTGCAATGTGAAAAAAATCCTACAAAATGCGCCGGCGCGTTTTCAGACCTCAGGGAGTTAAGGCTTTTCTCCAATGTGAGTTCTCATGTGGTCTATAAGGTGTCCTCTTTGACGGAAGCTCTTTCCACATTGTTGGCAGGTATAAGGCTTTTCTCCAGTGTGAATTCTCATGTGGTCTATAAGCTGTCCTCTTTGACTGAAACTCTTTCCACATTGTTGGCAGGTGTAAGGCTTTTCTCCAGTGTGAGTTCTCATGTGGACTTTAAGGTTTTCATTTCTAATGAAACTCTTTCCACACTGTTGGCAGGTGAATGGGCTCTCTCCAGTGTGAGTTCTCATGTGGACTGTAAGGTGTCCTTTTTGACTGAAACTCTTTCCACACTGTTGGCAGGTGAAAGGCTTTTCTCCAGTGTGAATTCTCATGTGTTGCCTGAGGGTTTTTAGCCGTGTGAAGCCATTCCCGCACAGAGTGCAGGTGTAACGCTTCTCTCCAGTGTGAGTGCTCATGTGGGCTGAAAGGTTTTCATTTCTAATGAAACTCTTTCCACACTGTTGACAGGTGTAAGGCTTTTCTCCAGTGTGAATTCTCATGTGGAGTTTAAGGTTTTCATTTCTAATGAAACTCTTTCCACACTCTTGACAGGTATAAGGCTTTTCTCCAGTGTGAATTCTCATGTGGACTTTAAGTTTTTCATTTATAATGAAACTCTTTCCACACTGTTGGCATGGGAAGGGTTTCTCTCCAGTATGAATTCTCATGTGGACTATAAGGCGTTTTTTATGTATGAAACTCTTTCCACACTCTTGGCAAGTGAAGGCTCTCTCTCTTGTGTGAACTCTCAAGTGGACTTGAAAGTTTCTATGTTGATCAAAAGTCTTTCCACACTGTTGGCAGGTGAAATAACTTTTAGTTCCAGTCTTTTGAGCTCCTTTTTGTAAGGAAAATTTTGTTGATTTTTCTTCACTCATTAAATTATAATGTTCTTTCTCTTCTTCCCTTTCATTAAGTTCATGACTCCCCTCTTTCGGTGCCATCAGGTCTAGGGTAAAAATAGACAAAAAAACAATTTAGACATTTAAAGCATCAAAATCAACAACATGTATGATCTATACCCTATCCAATCGTATGGATCAGGAATGGGCAGCTTTGGTACATGAGGGCCACTGTTTTGCAGAGTTAAGTTTCATCCCTAATCAAATACACCTGCCCTTAATTTTCAAGCATTCCTGAAGACTTAAGGCTGATTTATACTTCTGTGTTGTGAGTACCCCGCGTGGCCTAGGATGTAGCCTGACGTGCACCCCTTCCAAAATGTTACATGTTTATTCTAAAGTATTGTTTAATGTAAAACGTGCTGAAGATTAGCAAACAAGTTATCAATTTATTAAAATGATTAGTTATTTCCCCACAAAAGCTGTTTAATCAGCATAGTGAAGCCTCTCATTCATTGACATCCATTCAAAAAACAGCCTCTGGTCTTCCCCTGTACCACAGGGGGGGCGGAGCGTCTCCAGGAACAGGTTTGGTCATTCCTGCTCAAGCTTCAACTCATCAGCTCTGATATTCTAATCTGAGACTGATGGATATTTCAAATAAATCTAAAAAGTGTCCTAAAACTAGCTCCTAAATCTGTGAAACATTACGAGTAGTCAAGAGGAATCCTAAATCACTAAGACCAAATCACAAACAGTCCTAATCCACCTAAAGACACTGAACAACATTGAGACAATAGCGTTAGAGCCTTGGGTGCTGAACCTTTCCTTCATAAATGCAATACATTTTATAGATTAATAAATAAATCATATTATTAATTTTTATTAATAAAATTAAGGCCCTTAAAAGGTATTAAAAAGTCTTAATCACGATTTTATGAGGTATTAAATTTTGTTCAAGCTTTGTCAAAAGAGTTTGACTCCAAAAAGTATTCATATTTATTTTCATCCCCATAATAACTATAAAAAAATCCAGCATTCTCGGTCAGTGAGATCAGCTCAGTGTCTCAATACTGCGGTGAATCAACACTCACTGAACTCAAACAAAGGAATTTCTTATATTTTCCAAGTTAATGTTTCCGGACTCTGACAAAGCTAATACATATACCTGTGGCAAGGACAAAACTAGTTACATCATGAGATTGTTAATGTACATTTTAATAAACCTTGCTTTAATTTATTCTTTTGAGCTTTGTTTCTTCCGAGCTTATCTGAGCTGTGGTTGTATGGTTGTGCTCTATAGATTTATTTGCAAACTACAACTGTTTATTAAGATAAAGGTTTGTTGCTGATTAGAACTTGAAGTGCGATGAGGTCTTAAAATATTTTGAGAAGGTCTTCAAAAGGTCTTCAAATTAACTTCAGGATTCCTGCATATACCCTGATTTGAGTGTGTTGAAAATGTGTGTGTTATAACATGCATTCGCTCGGCGGCTGCTGTGAGACACTGTTACACACTGCTGTAAGACAGATCGATTTTATAATATCATATTAAATGCTGGATGGCTTGTGTTGATAAATGACATACAATTCATTTAAAACGTATTGTATGATGAGAAAATGCTGTATTACTGTTACTACAAATAAAGCTGCATCTGATTGTTATGTTAGCTAGTTGACAAAATAGTGTTTTTCTCTGAGGCATGGTAAAGCATGGTACTCAAAAAAAACCAAGAAAATTAGATTCAAACAATAAGACTAAATATGTTAAGCTATTTAAGACCAAATCGTTTTCTGCCTATGAACATATAAAAAAGTTGTTCCCTTGTCTATTAAAACATGTGATTTATTAAAGCATCTTTGGCGTTTCCATGGTTTCTACAAAATAAAACCGGAAACCGAAGGTAATGCGGGTATGATGCCATTGACAGGCGACTCCTCACACGTCCCGGAGCCTTGGTTAAGATTGCAATTTTCTCACGATTTACAAATAATTGGAAACATTTGGGATATAAACAAAATATATAACAGTTTTTTGGATATTTTACTGCAAAAATATTACATATTGCATCGTTAACCCTTCACAGATTTGAAAGATGTTACATCTGTGTGACCATAAATGTCTAAGTAGGCCTAGCCTGTTTTAGTGTTGTTTCCACTTTTATAAGAAAATTCAAGTGATCGCGCCGGCACCTCGCGCACACACAACATATATCAGTTTTAGTAACTTGACATCGCAGCCTGTTAATTGTAAAAATAACATACATTCAACCAAATATGTAAAAATTTATAGTAGTATGTGTACAATAAAAGTGTTTAAATAATATAGTTTAGCCTCCAAATCGTGAAAATTAAAACATTTGGAATTATGCCAAATTACAGGTTATAACGCCGGTTTCTGTTTCAGTTTAGCTTTAAATGAATTTGTTTTGGCTTAACATTTATATATTATTTTTTTCATAATTAAAATAGTAGTGGTGCCCCCAAAATATACAAATATACCCGTGAGACTTATGACTGATTTTGTGGTCCAGGATCAGATTTAATGAAAACAATGAATTTAAAGTGATGTACACATTACAACATTTACTCACTATAGTAATGAGTTAATAATGCTTAATTACAAGTAACCAAACCGACTGAGAGCATTCGCACACTTTTCTGTAAGATTATACTTCTGTATATTCTCTATTTCTGTAGAGCTGGACATTTTAATAATGATCAAATAAATGAGTTCAGCTGTGAGAATAAAACCAACCTGTTTGTTCCTCAGTTTCTTCATGTTTCACTCTGAATGTTTCTTCAATCTTCATGTCTTCAGTCTCATCCTTAATAAACTCAATCTTTATGTCTTCAGTTTCATCTTTAATAGACTCCATCTTTAGGTCTCCAGTCTCCTCTTTAATAAACTCAGATCTTCATGTCATCAGTCTCTTTTTTAAACGCCATCTTTAAGAAGAGAATAATTTACATTGTTATTGGTCTAACGACCCGGTTAGACAAAAATTATCTAAAAAATGAATAAACTTCATATTTAGGCATTTATAACTGATGAAAACATGATTAGTTAGTTTGTTAGTGTTTGTTGTTCTCGTTCATGTTCACTGTTTGAGCAGCACGAGTCGTGATTCACTGAATCATTTCTCAAAGTCTTTGACTCAATTGACTCGGAGTTGAAAAGTTCAGTTTCTCCATCATTACTCTCCAGAGACTGAACTCTGTTAAGAGAAATGAGACGCAGGTTTACGGTTTCTCATCAGTGGATTTGTTTTACTCACACAAATATCCTTCATTACACTTAGATAAAGAATCACAATGTTACATTAGTAAATAAACTAATTTCAAATTGTTTGTAAAAATATTTAAACCTAGACTGTTTCTATCGAATAAATCAGCTTAAATTCTTAAAACAAACCTTTCTTCAGCAGAATCACAGCAGATGCAGGAGCTCGGCGCAGTCTTATGACGTCATGTCGTCACTCCAAAATAAAAGTCCTGTACAGACGCTGCATTGTTTACAATCACAGAAGTGCACCGAGTGTTTTACCAGTTAATATTTGTATTAAAATTAAAACAGTGAGAAATATGATACAAACAATCATGGTAAAAAAGGTTGTATGAGTTCATAAAGCAGAGTTCATTCATGTGTCTGAATTGAAACACATTAAAGGTTAAAGTCATATTTATTCAATTCAATTCACATTTATTTGTATAGTGCTTTTCACAATACATATTGTTTCAAAGCAGCTTTACACAGAATGCATGTCAACATCACAATTTAAAGAATGCAGTAAGCAAATAATTTAGGCAATTAATTTACAAACACTGTTAGCAGTTTAACTGAAGGTAGAAAGCAATTAGCTCCTGGAAAAATGAATTACATATTAACAATAATTAGGAGAGAAAGGATATATAGAAATTGTGCAATGTGCTTGTTGATCCAGATGATTGCGTCTTCTGAAGTCCTTGAAGGAGTTGGCACCGTCTCTTCACAGGTCATCTGAGGTCTTCTTAATAGGCTGGATCCAAACTGAAGCTGATGTCCTCTCTAGTCACGTGTGTCCCGAGGTAAAACAGAAAAGCAAAAGGAGAACAATTAGCGTAGCTGCTGTTCATAACATTAAGCAAAGATAGTCATGTGCAATTGATCTGGTATGAGATGCATTATGTGAATGTTTGGCTAAAGAGATGCGTCTTTAATCTAGATTTAAACTGGGTGAGCGAGTCTGAGCCCCGAACATTATAAGGAAGGCTATTCCAGAGTTTAGGAGCCAAATGTGAAAACGCTCTCCCTCCTTTAGTGGATTTAGATATCCTAGGTACAACCAGAAGTCCAGAGTTTTGTGATCTTAAGGAGCGTGAAGGATTGTAGGGCGATAGAAGATCGGTTAAGTACACAGGAGCTAAACCATTTAGAGCCTTATAGGTCATTAGCAATACTTTATAATCGATACAGAACTTAATGGGTAACCAGTGTAGAGATGATAAAATTGGTGTTATATGATCATATTTTCTTGACCTGGTAAGAACTCTAGCAGCTGCATTTTGTACTAATTGTAGCTTGTTAGATACACATCCGAATTCTCACCTCGTTCAATTGAGACATAACCAAATGTGTTTATGAGAATACTTGCTAAGGGGTATTTTGACTGACATAATGTGTGTATGTGACCATCCAAGTGCACTGAGGACATGAAAGAGAAATCAATTTGGAGTTCACTAACTATCTGAAATGCACCTCTCTCTCTGCGCGAGCTTTCTATGTGCGTCTGTGCGCACCGATAACAGTGTGGCGTGTGATACTGAATTAAATCCTCTTTTGCCTCTTCTAGCGCTGGAATGGTTTTATATCTGTGTAAACTAGCAAGACAAAACACATGCAAATTACAACCTTTTACTCTGTTGCATTAAACTTTGATTGATCCATTGATCCGCGAATCACATGCATGCCGAACCGTGGGGCTTGGTCCGTACGGATCAACAACGATCTGTTTAACCACTAATAGATAGATAGATAGATAGATAGATAGATAGATAGATAGATAGATGTCAGAGCTTCAAGCACCACTGTATATCCAGAATTATGACTGCTGGCCTCATATTTGGATCACAGATTTGATCATTTCTGAATACATAAATTAATTACAGTTTTATGCACTGTATTTTGAAGAGTTTTAGGTCACCATTCACTGGCATTGTATGAACCCACAGAGCTAAGATAACACATTCTGCAGAAAAAGAGTGAATATACAATGAGAACATTTTCCTTAATATTCCTGTCTGCTTTGACATGAGCTTGCCCAACTGCATTTGAAGACATATGTGGCCCTGGACCACAAAACCAGTCATGAAAGCTGACTAAAGCTCTCAAGTGATGGTTTGTTAGGATTGGACAATATTTGGCCAAAATACAAATATTTGAGAATCTGGAACCTGGGATGCAGAAAAGTTGTCCAAATGAAGTCTTTAGCAATGCATATCCACTCACAAAAATACATTTTTAATATATTTATGGTAGGAAATTTACAAAATATCTTAATGGCACATGATCTTTAATTAATATCCTAATGATTTTTGGCCTAAAAGAAAAATAGCTCATTTTGACCCATACAAAGTAGTGCTAGTTGTGTTCCTGGTTAATTTGTAAATGCAACATGGTCAGTCTTTGTGTATTTTACCTCAGATCACCCACCCGTTTTTTTCAACATATACGGCTGGTATTATTATTGTCTGAATGTGATCCAAAGGGAAAAAGCACTAAATACAGAGATGAATTGAGTTTAGTGAAGCAACAATCCCCAAAAAGCAGTGGTTAGAACAGCTAAGGGTGACGTTAAGCATAGCAAGAAGCAGAGTTACTGCATGTACCTGGAAACATTTCATGAAAGAAACAAGCAGCAAAAAAAAAAAAAAAAAATCCTAAATAATTATTTTGCCAAGCAACATAAAAAGTTGCAGTGGCGCACATATACCTGCGATACTGAATTTAATAAGGTCACAGATAAAGGTTTAAAGAGTATTTTCACAATCTTCCAATGCCAAACAAAATCAAGGATTAAAATATCTGTAAGTGGAGTTTTAAAAGACTCGTGATCAGATTATATTAATACTATTTGTTAAAAGGACCTTTGAAGTAAATTGGAGATTTACATAGTAAATCCTGAAAAGCCAAAGAAATAAACTTACAGTTCACAGTGATGAACATGCTCTTGTATCTCTGGTAATGGATCAGTCTTGCTGCAATACAAACAGACCACTGGCGGCCCATTTCCAGATACTTGTCCTACAGCAACCTGCCAAAAACATTCACAACTTACAAAGGCTTCAGTACTACAAATCTGCAGTGATAGTGTTAAAAGGGACTGTTCAGCCAAAAATGAAAATTTATCATTAAATTCCTCTCTTGCTGTCTGTGGCCTAAAGGATACAATTGTTCCCTACTCCCCAAAATAATATTATCATTTATAATATTGCCCACATCCCACATTTACTGGGAATCAGCAATAACATGAATCTAATTATGGGTCACTAACTCAATCTCTGAGCACAGCTGTATGAAAAGAAGCACTTGGGTATTCTGCAAAATATCATACATTCATGAAACTGTTCAATTGTCATTTTATAGAAATTTTTTAAACACTTATTGAGATCTTTTTGAAGGGCTCTGACATAAATCTTAGCTGCTCCTATTCCTGCTTAGCCTGACTACGTCAGACTTCCTACTTCCGCTCAATTTCATTTCGCTTCTGTACTCAGTCTGAGACAGCGTCAGAGCTTTCTGTTTGCACCCGGCCTGGAAACAGCCGGGCCAATCAACGAACAGAGGGCGGGCTGAGAGCCGTGACGTAGATGCTAAGCGCCGAGTTTTACATTGTAGGTTAGAGAAATCAAAAACCGAAACGACCGCGGAAATGGGAAACGAGACACGGGATGCAATTCGCTCTGTTATGGAGAACATTCAACTCTTTTCCAAACTGAAGCCAGAACAAGAAGAGTGTTTGATAAACATTTGTTTTATAATGTGTTTACAACAGGTTTACAGTGGAAGTTCAATCATAGATTTGAGTTCGATGCATGATGTCTGTGCTTCGATGCGGCTGTACAGGCACATAACATACGTCATAACTAAACGTTAAATCTGATTGGCTTATGGGTAACCAATGATTTTAAACTTCAGACAATCGCCCCCTAGCGAGAGAGAAAACACTTCTCTATTATGCCATTCCAGACTCTGTCTACGAAGCAAAGTGAAGTAGCAGAGTCTGGTATTACCAGGCTAATTCCTGCTGCATCAGATCATAGGTATTCAGGAGAATGTTTGTCCTGGTGCAGCCTCTGGTTTTTACCAGCTCAAAGCCACACCCTCACCTGGCTTAGGTTACACATTCACATGCAGAACATTACTTTACATTATCAAACAGAATGTGTACTTGTAACTACAGATGCACTGATGTATCGACCCTAAAATGACACTTTTTGATCAATTTTAAACCATATAAGCTAAAAGTGAAATGTCAATACATGAGACCAGAGTTAATCATTGAGTTGCCCATGCCTTTACCAGTGGTCCGTATACTGGTAGTTGACCAGGAAGCAAGTCACATTGAATAGCTCCTTCCACACACAGAAAGTGGTATGTCTCTGTCAAAAAGTTTGTTCTCTTTCACCCTCCTGATGCTCCTCTCCTCATGGACCCTTAGACGTGCAATGGATTGAGTCTGCCTGACGTCATCTCTACTCATTTGGGTGTTTCTTGGGAGAAAGGCAGGCCGGTAAACCTTGCATGGAGCCAGATTGTCTACAAGGAACCCTTTGTCCATCATGATTACTATGTCCGGTGTGAGTAGGTTTGCGATGCCAGACAGCTTGAAGATCTCACGGTCACTCATGGAATCAGCATAAAGACCAGACACAAATGTAAAGGCACCATGGGGTGCCATGCCGATCATGGCCGTGAATGTAGCATGAGATTTGTACGTGGAAAATACCTCACTCTGCAACAGGAGAGAGGATGGAGTCTGGCAGAATATTTCAGTGCAGTCAAGCACCTCTTGTGTATCAGGAAAAGCTGAAAACTCTGGTGGAAGATGAGTTTTGACAGTTTCTCTTGGGATCCACAGACGTTGGCTTCCAAGCAGGTTGAATAGGAAGTGAGTCCAGCTGGCAATAATCTTGCTGGCTGTGGTGCGGTGAATGTCAAACCGTTCTGCTAGATCCCTGAGAGGCAGACCCACTGACAGATGCATGAGGGACAACAGGAGCTCATCTATGGGTTGAAGTTTCTGTGAAAAAAAACCCAAAGTGTTAGGCCTAGATACTGTTATACACAGTGGTGGGATGTAACTATTACACCACTGTTTTTTACTATTTGAACATTTACTCAAGTACTATTTCATGGTTCACAAATGTGTGGATTTGCTGCTATTCCCACATTGAGTACTTTAAATACATAAAGTAAAATTTTCTGATCATACTTATATACTTTTATTTACAGGTGTGAAACGACATGAGGGTGAGTAATTAATGACAGAAATTTCATTTGAGTGAACTAACCCTTTAAAAAAACATACTGAATGCAGAAAGAGTATGGTGGTATTAGTACTTTTACTTAAAGTCTCTGAATACTTCCTCCACCACTAGTGTTTCTACACTGTAGTTTTACTACATTCATTAAAGTAAAATATACTTTTAAAGTACTTCTTCAAACACTGATAATGCATTATTATTATTGGTCACGTGCATACCATTGTTGGTTGAGAAAACTCAGAGCTGCTGGCAGAGGCTGCCTAGGTGTTGGTGACCTGCACTTGGTGTTGACTGCAGGCTCCACTAGTTTCCAAAAGACCTGGAAATGTTTGTATGAGGCAAACCTAAGAATATACAGTAATGACGCCATCTTGTGCACCTAGTCCATTGTTTTAGCTGTTTCATACACATTGACATTAATATGCACAATTATAAATTAAACACTAGGCTTACCCATTTTGTAAAAATATAAGTTCTAAAAAATGTCAATAATCTAAAAGTTAAATAATCTAATGAATTGCTACATCATTTGAATTTAATATATTGTTCTAATTTAACAAATGAAAACTCATTTCAATTTAGTTATACAAGTTTTTGAAATAAAGCACATTTAATAAAAAAAAATAAGTTTTTTTAAACTAACCTACACCATACAATCAAAAAACTTGCAGTTAAGTACATTTCTGTGAAATTATGGACAAAGAAAAATATATGAATTTTGATTTCATTTATTAGCATCCATGAACAAAAAAAAAGCCTTTTGAATCCAGCAAACAATCAAGATATAGAAACAAGTTTAGTCAAATTTAAACAAACTCAAATACATCTTATATCAAAGCAATACAAGTAAAAGCAAGTACGATTTAGTTATTTATATTTAGTTAAACTTTAGCTTACTTTTTTTCAGAACACTCGACTTTCATCATTGCAACGACGGAGTCATCTTGCATTTGAAATGTATGAGACTCTGAGTCAAGAGAGTGTTCTTCCATATCTTCAGAATCTTGTAATAGGTGCATCACGCCTTCGGATTCAAGATACTCTTGAATCTTCGGCACCTGTGAAGACGCAGAAACTGGCTGATGCAGTTGGTTCATAAGTAGACAATCTTTGGAGCATGTTGCATCTCTCGCAGCGATGGTTCTTGGACTTGTCTTTAAAGCTCTGTTGCCAACATTTGCAGTGACCACATCGCCGCAAGATCTTTACTTCGACCCTTTTCACCGTCCCGGACAGGGCATCAACGCGATGTTCGACTAGGATGAGTGCACTCAAGCCTTACAAAGCGGCCACTTCTTGCACCTCATTCTGCCTGGTGTTGATGTAAAAATCACCCCTGAACTCCTGGTAGAAAGATTTGAGAGCCTGTACATCTTACCCAGTTGAATGGCACTGATATGCGTATCCCACAATTGTGCTTTAATTTTTCTGGTTGCATCTTCCAGATAGCATGTCTGCATTTCTAAAATGTTTTCGTAATAAGATACGGATTCTTTAGTTGTGCTTATGAACGCAGCACGTGCTACCAAGACGCCAACCTGAAATGTATAAAGAAGCACAAAAGAGTCCATTAGGTTGTTGCCATTGAACAATTCACTTAAAGTACCAAAAAAAGCTACAGAAAAAAAAAAAGGTTACCGGATTCTTTGAGCCCATTTGAAGAATTTCAGCCACAGTTTTTGGGGATCTCAATGGTGGTTCTTTTCGTGGGAAATCAACCTTTTCCACAACCAGGACGTCTGTGTATCGGCTGCACCGGACATTGTAGCCCTCAGATATGCTCATAGAATATAAACCTAACAGATCACTCAGATCATCAGGATCAAGTCATTTAGAAATACCCAGGGTTCACTCAAAGCAAGGAGAGTCTGCTTTTAGCTGTTACGCCAGCTGCAGCTGGAACCAGCTTCCAGAAGAGATCAGGTGTGCTCCAACAGTAGCCACATTCAAATCCAGACCAAAACACACCTTTTTATCTATGCATTTGCTGATTGAGCACTGTGCTATGTCCAAACTGTTTTATACGTATTATCTTTTTATTCTTTTAATTCCTTTTCCTATTTTTATTTCATTTTCAATGTATTTTATATCTTTTATGTATCATCTTGTTATTCTGACTTTTAATGCATTTTAAATATAGCTGTCTGGTTGAAAGAACTGGGAGAATTAGGAAGAAAGTGATTAGGTTAAAATTTGGTAAATTTGGATAAGGGGACAAACCATGGGGAAATTTAAGATGTAGTGCATGGTTAAGATATCTCTGGATTACAGTCAGGACACTTTCCAAAGGGGGAAATTTCCAGAGGGGGAATTTGAACTGTGTTGCATAGATAATATATCTCCAGAAAGGGGATTAGGGCTGTGTGGTGCAGTTTGAGGTGTCTTGGCAAAAGGGGAGATTGAAACTTTGTTTATCAGTTTGAAGTCCCTTAACAGATAGCAGTCCTGTCGTGTGAGGAAGATCCATTTAGATCCGCTCTGATGGACGACAACAACAACAAAATCCCTAAGACTTCCTAGCTCATCCATCCAGATAGCAAAATTCTCTGTTTTTACTGTTATTTCTATTCCTTATGTTCTATTTTTATTATTATTCTTTATGAAAAGCACTTTGAATTACCATACAAATAAATTTGCCTTGCTTTGACTAGGCCTAGGCTACTACAGCAATATAAGGCCTAAGCTTAAATCCGCATTGCCTTGTATTTTTAACCTAACAATATTATAAATAGGCTTAACAGAAAAGGTTCAAGTCAAGACCTCAATTTACTGTACAAAAGTAATCACTACTCAATGGAAATATAAAATTGATATTTATGTGGCAATATCAAATGGAGAGGGATGTTAATCACCATTTAAATTTGATCCGACTACACCACCCTGGTGGGAGGCCAGGGAAAATAACTCCCAATAAGACACACAGTTAAGTTTCACCAACTGAAGGCAAGGAATTAAGAGAGACACAAGTACCGATAGAAAAATAGACTCTATTATAAAAATCACAGCAATGATCAAAATACCTGTCAATTTAATGGCCCAATGAAAAAGAATGAAAACCAGGACATTTTCATCACTTTATAAAAAACAACCAGAATGGCCAGGACAGGACGTGAAAACAGGACGTTTGGTCACCCTAACATATAATAAACACACCATGTGCCTGTAAACAATGTTAGAGTGAACACAGCCGCTCAGCAGCTTATAACAAACAAACAGGGCTGTGTGCATACATTTCATTGATACTGTGTGAGAGAGAGAGAGAGTGTGTATGATGCCCAGTAAACTTTTGTCATGGTACTCCTGTGACAATCTGAGTGTCAGTGATATAATATAGACGCCTAATGTGCCTGTAAACAATGTTTGAGTCACAGCCGCTCAACAGCTTCAGTAACAAACAGGGCTGCGCATATGTCTGTGTTTCATTGATACACAGTGAGAGAGAGAGAGAGAGAGAGAGAGAGAGAGAGAGAGAGAGTGTGTGTGTGTGTGTGTGTGTGTGTGTGTGTGTGTGTGTGTGTGTGTGTGTGTGTGTGTGTGTGTGTGTTGCCCTGTAAACCTTTGTCGTGGTACTTCTGTGACAATCTGAGTGTCTGTGACATAAAATAAACACACCATGTGCCCGTGAACGCTGTTTGAGTGAATGTAAATGACAGCTCAGCAGCCTATGAAAACAAACAGCTGCGGCACATGTCCGTGTTTTATTGATACGTTGGCATTATTGTGCTTATTTACCCTATACACTTTTGTTGTGGTACTTCTATGACAATCTGAGTGTCAGAGAACATATAATAAACACACCATGTGCCTGTAAACAATGTTAGAGTTGCTAGTTGTGCAAAAGTATTGACAGCTGTTTATCCAGCTCGCCTCTCTCTGTGTTGGCGCGAGAGGCCGATTTGAAATTTTGAATCTGGCAGTTATGTGACGTCGCTGAACGTTCGAAATCCCATATGTGGTACCGTACGCCCAGGGGCACAGAAACAAAAATCCCATATATGGGACCATAACGCTCAAAGGGTTAATCTTAATCTTTCTGGGCCCTCCTCACATGAGTGCCCTGGGTACTCTACCTCCAGTCCGACACCCCTGCACTATAAAAAAAATTATTTAATTTAAACATTTGAGTTAATACAATGAAGGAACTTGGTTTAATAAATAGAAACTCAAAATATTATTATATCTGAACCACATACATTTAAAAAATGTTGTGATAAATCATAAAAATAGCACAATGTGGCATATTTTGTAAGACTGATGCCAGAGTGCCTGGACCAAAAGGGCTACTCTTTGAGAAAACAAAGAAAATTACCATTGGAACTCTCTCTTGGAAAATAGCATCCCCACCCGAGACGCAGTCACACTGAGTCAATCACACCTCAGCATCTGCCTTAATCTACATTTCACTCCCTTCACCCTCTCCCCCCATCTCTTCTCTCTACATACAGAGATGACCTAGAATTCACCCAAAATCTATCTGGTTTAATGTGAACAATCATCAAAGAATGCTATACAATGTTTGGTATCGTTTGAAATGTCTCAGTGCAACTGGTACAACGGTCTCGTCTACATAAAGGTAAACCAAAGGTATTAAAGGTTTTAAGAGTTTTAGAGATACTTTGGTTGCAATCATGGGTGTGTCCCTTTCCCAAGGTTTTGATCTCCAATTACCTCCTGTTTCACAGCAAAGTGCGAACCCCTGAGGTCTGTGACCCTAGTCAATGCAAATTCTGATTGTAAGTTCATGCCCCACATTGGGGGATGTTTTGTCTTGGTCTGAGTATTTAAAGAAATGTTGCAAAAGGCTCAGGGCGACTCTGTATTCAGATGAAGCCCACATTGATGAGTGTCCAGGACACTCAGCAGTGTGTATTTTCCTAATGTCAGGTATGCATCTTACTCTTTTTCTGAGCATTTGATGTTTGGTATTGATCACCTTTGAATTGATTATGTAATTGGCGTGATACATTTACCTGACTAATAAATTGTCACATTTGATTTTATTCTGACTTACTCTGAAATTATTGACTTCAGTAGATTACGATGTATCCATTGTTACCGCAAATCTGCGTCAGGTTAGTAACGGACTAAAGTCCAGTTGAGTGGAGCATAGGGCACACTAACTGTGATTTTAGAGCTCCGACTAACGCTTGGCATTGGTTCAAGTGTACTTAGACTGTAAAGGCTAAAAAGGGAATTTCCGTTTAGGCAACAAATGTTGATCGACCAACCTAAATAGGGTGAGCCTTACCTCTGTTTATTGTAATGTTACTCTAGCTAAGTGTACATGAGAAATCATGGCATAACCAAACCAAAGCTATTATAAGAGAAGTAATATTGGTCGGCTTATCTGTAGTAGTGGTTGTGACCTCTGACTAGAGTTAGTGTTACTCTAATTCAAGTGTATACAGATCTATGGGGACTAAACAAATACTTTTAGAGAAAGCAAGCATGAGAGCGGCACTCTATTAGTGTAGTCAATTACCTCTGTCTAGTGACCAAGACTGACGAGTTTGTGATCGTGGGCCCGCATATTAATGAATGGCCAGTGTGAGGACCCTGTGCGACACTGAGAACCGAATGAACGAGAACAATAAGAGTAAAGAGTTAAATAGAATATTCAAATGTAAAGCTAAATTATTATACAAATAACCAATAATCAATTGACATTCTAAACTAAATTCGAGGTCATAATAACATGGAGTCAGATAAAAGAATATTTGGAATTAAACTACTGTTACGAATGGGAGGCTCAGGCAGGAGATCCAAGTGCAGCGTTTTATTAAGAATGAGAATGGTCGTACAGGCAGGGTCAATCAGGAACAAACAGGAGCAGCAAAGGACAGGCAGGGTCGTAGCCAGGGTACAGGCGGTAGGTCACAAGGCAGGCAGATATCACTCACAGGTTGGTATACAAAGCAAGGATCAGGACAGGCAGCAACGGATCAAAAACAGGAACAGACAAGGTCGAGAACAGCCAGGCAAACAGGGAATGATGGTGCGTTCAAGTCTTCCTGGGAAGTTCGTATTTACGAGGTGGGAAATCGTGTGTACGACGGTAGGTGCGTTCAAGTCACTTTCGTCGGAGTATGATGGCGGTGTGCCTTCTCTAAATTAATTACACAAAATAACAACACTTCTGCTTCTAGAAAATGTAGAGCAAATAATGTACATTAGTTGTATGTTGCTTTTTTATGTTTTTTAATTAATGTATGAAGCTGTTGTAAACTTTATTGTTGCATATTACATTTTTATATTGTGATGCTATTGTATTTTTTGCTGGGAATCAGCTTACTTTGTTGTAAATAGAAAAGCCTGACAATTCACTGCTAAATACCTGTAATATTGTGGTATTTCGCCATGTTTCTGACTGACACGCCCCCAACTCGTACAGATCGGAGCTTAAAGAAAATTACGAGCTTCCCACTGGTATTTACGACATTGTGGTGGCATTCATGTCAGTTCTGCTCGTAAATACGATCTTTCCGACATGACTTGAACGCACCATAAACACTCGGAAATTGTACACTGGTGAAACAATACTTCGCGGTGAGGTGGTGTGTGTGGAAGTCCTTTATAGTCCAGGTAATGAGCTGCAGCTGGGTGTGGTGATCAGTGATTAGTGTGAAGTGTGTGCAGGTGAGTGACAGAGAGGATGATGGGAGATGTAGTCCAGGAACAATGACAGGAACAGACGGTGATCATGACAACTACTTTGCCACGCTGTAAAGACGGAACGCGCAAGAAACCTTCCCCGCCCGGTGGGAAACCGCCATTGGGCCGATTGGGCGGGCCTTACAGTTAAATGTCTTTTTTGGCTCATTTTATCTGTAAAAGAAACCCTGCCTAATAATTCTGCACACCTGAATATAGGGCATTTTTCATTTCCAGCCTTCATGAACAATTATATATCATTTATAAATGATTAAATACAAAATTAATAGTAGTTAAGGTTAATATGGTTTGGAATTGGCAAAATGTTCCTGGGAAAAAAATATGATCAGAAAATCAATGTGCCTAATAATTCTGCACACACTGTGTGTGTGTGTGTGTCTCTCTCTCCACATAAATATTTTTAAATTCACACAAGATTGTTATTGTTTATAAATGTAGGCAAATCCGTTTAAACAAAGTTTGTGACAATAATTAATCAACTAGAATAATCTTCAGACACATCGCATCTGAAATGATGCTATGACCGTTCTGAAATTCCAAAGCCAGAGTCGAATCGGCTTTGCGTTCGTTAGCCCAGGGCCCCGCGAAGGCTTAACGTGGCACTGTACGCATCTACTAAATATTTTTGTGTTGCACCATTAAACTTATTTGAAGTGTAACTCCACGTATACACTAAATATTTACAGAAGCCTCCTATCAGGAGTAACGGTTGAAATAAAATAGCAGACTGACTGAACTGCATCAATAAGCTCTTGTTTTACCTGACAGACTTCATTCTTTACACATATATGATGCTGCTGACATTTACACTCTCTTACATTTTAAGAGAGAGAACATCATGTGAAAAGATTACTTTGTTAGACACTCTTCAACACGAACCCGTTAAACAGCGCGCCGCTGTGTGCATCGGTCCTGTCACTCCGTGTTGTGCATGTCAAATAAAATCAGCCATAATCAATAAATGTCATTTCTTATGTTGTTTTTGTTGTTTCAGTATTTATTTATTGATCCTTATTAATTTAGTTTCTGAATGTTATTTACATATAAAAACATTTATGATTAAGTAGTGGGCTATTATATTTAATGGGAACTTATTTTTACTGTTAGCTACGTGAGGCAAAATAAGTCAGAATGAAGGATTTTCTCACCCTCAATTTGTTCCTAATCTGTATAAATTTCTTTGTTCTTTTGAACACAAAGGGAGATATTTTGAAGAAAGTTTGTATCCAGGCCGCTTTGGGACACCATTGACTTCCATATTAGAAAAAAAACTACTATGCAAGTCAATGGTGCCCCAGAACTGTTCAGTTTCTCACATTCTTCAGAATATCTTCCTTTGTGTTCAACAGAACAAAGAAATTTATACAGGTTTGGAACAACATGAGGTTTAGTAAATGACAGAATTTTCATTTTTGGGTGAACTATCCCTTTAAGCACCCGGGATGCGCATAAGCGGTGTGTGCTGCTGTATTGAAGCGTTTCATATTATCATGGTTTTGCACACTGAAAGATTATTAATAGCCTGTTTTGTTCTGTAGTATCTATCATATCTTGTTGCCCCATTTAAAAGCTGCACAATACATTTAAAATAAGCGTCTTTTAATCTTCCATTATTATAAATTCATATAATTCTTTAGATTCATAATATAAATCTAATATAAATAGTTCCCTTTCAGTCGGTCACGTTCGACGTACGTCAGTAGTGACCGACGAATTGGGATATCGCTAGAGAGCCCCTATCAGCTTCGAGAGAACTAAAACAAGCCAATGGAATTGGCGTGCGATATTTGCATAATGCGCACCTCCCCTAACAGGTGGATATAAAAAGGGGGGCAGATGCAATCGCACTCTGTCTTTCGCTTCGGAGCCTACCTGGTAGTGGTGCAACGGATCATCATTGATCCGTGATCCGTTCTGATCAATATCTTCGGTTCGGCACACACGTGATCCGCGGATTGATTTATGAAAAAAAAAGTTGTGCGCATATTCAGTCCACACACAGCGTGGTCATGGCGAGCAGAGGAACGGAGGAGCTTGCCCCGCGTCATTTAAACCCCCTGTATGGGAGCATTTTGGCTTCCCTGTCAAATATAATGATGAAGGAAAGAGGTTAGTGGATAAAACCGTGACGGTGTGTAGGCACTGTGGCACAAGAAAGCCATATCACAGTGGAAACACATCAAGCATGGCCACGCATTTGAAGCGACATCACACCGGTGTTTCACTGACAGGAGTGAAAACGAAGGCTGCTCAACAACCGCTTATCACCGCAGCATTTAAGCAGCCCCTTGTTGCACAATCAGACCGGGCTAAAGCCATCACAAACGCTATCGGTGTGTTTATAGGTGCAGACATGAGGCCATATTCGGTTGTGCAAAACGAGGGCTTTAAATACATGCTGAAAGTGCTTGAGCCACGTTACAACATCCCGTCGCGCACCCACTTCAGCGAAAATATTGTGCCAGATCTTTATGAGCAGGAGAAGAAAAAAGTTGTGGATGAACTATCCCGAGCATCCTCTGTTGCGCTCACGACAGACGGGTGGACGTCCAGGGGAACGGAGAGCTATGTGACGATAACCGCTCACTTCATCACATTTTATATATTTTTTATATATTTATATATTTTAATTTAATAATTTAAAAGTGTTAATAAACAAAAAGACAAAACTTATGTTTATTTGTCTTGTCTTTGTTTTTGCTGACCCGAAAAATGATCCGATCCGTGACTCTGATCCGAGAAACGATCCGAACCGTGAGTTTTTTGATCCGTTGCACCCCTACTACCTGGTGTCCTGCGGCTGTTTGTACTTCAAGCCTCTGAAGAAGTTTCGGCGCTTGTGTTGGTGTGACGACGCCTGCAGCGAGGTCGCGAGTTGGAGTGAGCCGGGTGGAAACATCCACTGTTTTCCCAGCGTTCCGCTGTAATTCCACTGGTTGGTCTGCGATTTGGTCTGGTTCCTCCTGTGTTTTTCTAAACACGTCGTGACGCTCCCTGTGTGTCTCGACACAAAAGAGCTGAAGTTTCCCCTTCTAAAAGAGCTTCACAGACAGACACTGCGTCTTTTTCAAGATGTCATTCTGTCTGTGCGTTTCTGGAGGCGGTCGTTTCCTATCCTCTCTGACGGCCACAATCACTTTCTCTCATGTCTGCTTAGCGTGCTGAGACTGTGTTTGTGGGTGGTCATATTTTCTTATGGAAATATGTCCACGTCGGCGCGTTGTTTGCTCGCCTTTCTCGTAAGGGCTTGAGCGCTCAGCGCGCCGTGTGCCGTCGAATTGCCGGCTGACAGCGCGCGTTGCCACGGCAACCCTGCGCGCTGTCTGGCGCTCTAGATGCACGGTCGAGACTCGGCTGCCTTTAATGAGGTGGAGTCCCCTCACTTATTCCCCGATCTAGTTATTTTTCTGAATCAGAAAAGTGCTACTTTGGTTAATAAGCCTGGGTGACCAGAGGATCACAGTGGGGCAATACCCGCCGACTCATTCTCCGTGGGCCCCCCACTCCTCTAGTGCATCGCAAACATGTTGTGACTATGTTCGTGGGTGGATCATGTTTAGATACATGGCCACGTCGGTGCCCAGGGTTCCGTGTGTCGTCCAGTTGGGCGGCCACGTTCACTGTCCAACATGGCTGGTAGCTTCTGCATGTGTTGCTGGTCCTCCTTAAAATAAATATGGAGGACCTAACATCTTAGTCAGGGCTCCAGCAGAGGATCAGATGTCGACTGCTACATTGGAGAGAGTATTGTTGGGCTCTGAACATGAAGATGAGGCTGAGCGTCCCACGGTTGTGGCGTGCTCATGCCGAATCGGATTCAGACTTGGCAACCATGCTTTCCCGGGCCCCTGGGGGTGTCGTGCGACACGTACTCGCCTTGCCCCGCCCCCTGGCTTAGCCCGGATGTGCATGAAAAAAGTTGGCAGTTTGTGGCCTTTTTTGGCGTTAATATGGAACGCCAAGAGGGTCATAATCCGCACTACAAGTTTTTTCTCTCTCACTACCCCCTAGGGTGGGGTGGCAGTGCTACGGGCACACCACCTCTGCCCTGCATGAGTCTTGGCCCCTGGCAAGTCTGCAGTAGGTCAAAGCACTCATTGCATGTGGTTAGTTCTGAGTCGGGGTTGAGCTACGCAGGATGCAAATCAAAGCGCAGGCCCCTGGCCAGACAATGTCCACCATGGTGGTCCAGAAACACCCCTGGCGAGTCTTGCTGGGATGTGCCGTCGTCAAAGTGTGCTTTCTCGATGCGCTCATCTCACAAACTGGCCTTGAACCCAGCCCGCTCAACCCGCAATCACCTGACTAGCGGGAGACGGTCCTGGAGATATGGCGACCTGGAGCTGACGTAAACGGTTCTTTCTCCCCGGAGGAGGGCCGGGTGGAGAATTGGTCTGTTCCGCCGCTGGCTCTCCGGAGTCCAGCGGTACCCACTAAGAACTGTTTTCCGATCCTCTACGTCCCAAGAGTGTGGCTGGCGATGTGCAGCGCCCCGCGTTGCTACTCCCAGCCCCCTCTCACCTCGCCAGCAGGTGTCAGTGTGTTGGTGCAGGCCGCGCCCCGTGTGCCGTCTTCCATACGCACTGCTACCTCGCAGAGTCTGATCACACTCTGGGCCGCTACCACGCCGCCCGAGTCGGAACCCCGTACTCTGGTTCGCTGCCCCACCCCCGGTACGTCTGTGGTGCGTTTGGTTCTGCTGGCTCGGTGTCTGGAGGCCTGGTTAGTGCCCCCAGCCCGTTCCGCTGGCTCATGCGTACTATCAGACTCGGCTATGCGATTCATTTCGCCCGGTGTCCTCCGGCGTCCAGGGGTGTCCACTTCACTTAGGTGTCGTTGGACATTGCACCTGTTCTCCGAGTGGAGATTGCTGTCCTCCTGGCGAGGGATACAATCGAGCCGGTCCCTCCAGCCGATTTGAAGTCAGGTTCAGCCCTACTTCATTGTACCCTAAAGGGCAGTGGGCTATGGCCAATCCTGGATCTGCGCGTCTTGAACCGGTACCTTCAGGCTGCCGTTTAAGGTGCTCATGCAGAAGCGCATTTTCGAGTGCGTCCGTCCCGGGGTTTGGTTTGCAGCATTCGACCTGAAGGATGCATACTTTCATGTCTCGATTCTGCGCTCGGGTCGAGCATGTCAGTACAAACTCCTACCCTTCGGGCTGGCCCTGTCGCTCCACGCCTTACACGGTTGCGGAGGTGGCCATTGTTCCCCTCAAGGAACAGGGCGTTCGCATTCTCAACTGCCTCGACGACTGGTTGTTCCCTGGCCAGCTCGCGAAGCAGTTGTGCGTACACAGGGAGATGGTTTAGCTCACCTCAGCCTGTTGGGTCTTTGGGTCAGCTGGGACAAGAGCAAACTCGCCCCCGGGCAGAGGATCTCTTTTCTCAGTCTCGAGCTAGACTCGGTCGCCTGGATTGTGCGCCTCTCTGAGGAGCGCGTCCAGTCGGTGTTGAACTGCCTGAGTTCGCTCAAGCGCAGTGTAACGTCTGGACCAATCAGCCACACAATTATTCATTGTATTTAATGAATTACCCATAAACTCACTCTCCCTATCAAAGTTCTCTGAACTCATCCCCCTAAAACTGTAACCAGCATCCCAATGTTGCTAGCACACAGGCCAACCTAGGTGTCCTGTTACAGTTATATGGTACTTTTATGATCCAGAAGAATTCTGGAGAGACTAGTGACTCATTCTTCCTGAGAAGGACAAATAAACTCTCTTAATCCTATGTATTCTCTATATAACCACTTGGGAAATGTATAAACATGTATCCAAGTTTCCCATCTCATGACTTTCCTTTTATAGGCTTTATTCTATGTATTAATTCTCTCTTTTGAACTATTTTGGTATTAATGTTCCATAGTTGCAAATGTATAGTTAACTGAGATCACATTGGCAGCATGCTTGGTATCTACGGACTCCAACTTTCATTTCCTATTTGGTAATTTATGTTACATGTTACTAACTCTGTGACACATTAGTATTATAAGAATCTAGAGGGTTCTTCTCTCAAACATCCAATCCAGTGTCTTATGCTAATATCTTGCTACAGAACAAAGACTCGTAAAACTTCCCTCCGAGGGGGCAACTCCTTATTGGCTCAGACACCTTAAGAGGGTGTGATGTCTCCACCCCTTATATTCATGGATCACAAGATAAAACCTCTCTCTTCCTGCTCTTCCTCCTCTTCTTCTCTTTTACTGATGAATGCTGACGTCAAGATGATGCTTTAAGAAGCTAGAAGCTTCTAAGGAACCCCAAGCTTGTGCCAGGCCTCGGCCTAGACCTTCCATTCACCAAAGATCCTCTGAATCCAGCCGGTTCTCTTTCGTCAAGAAAATATCAGCAAAGATTCAACAGGAGCCTCCACAAATTGCATCAGGACAGTTTTAATTCAACTTGGAGAGACATGCAAGTATCAAACTTAGTCTCATTATCGGATACATTGAGTATCCTTACCCCTTTTAAAGAAGGGCCTGTTAAAACTAAACTGATGGTTTGCTCAAGGCTGTTGATCTGCTGAATGTCCAACAATGCTGTAACTTCTTGCTTCCTGTACTCTGCTTTCTCTCTCTCTCTTGGTAAACTGTATGCATGTATGTGTGTGAATGTTAGAGTAGTTTAAGTGTTTAGTCTAGTTAATAAAGTCTTGTTCATGTCACGTAAGGTTGTCCGTGTTTTGCGCTCATGTACGGGAGTCCCTATTCATGTCGGTCCTGACTACAGGCTTTTAGTAGAATAAGATTGTTATTTCCCATAACCTGGAAATGAACATTTCTTAGTTAATAAACAATTAACACTGTGTGTTCATTGAACAACAGGTTAATTGATTGTAATATTAATTTTATTACATTAAGTTAATTTTATTGACTGATTAAAATATTAATAATTAATTATAACTAGTTATGATTAATTATTCATATTTATTTTGAGCTAATTTGCTGATGGCGGCCCCACTGAAAGACTTCAGAGGCTCCTGGGGCATGTGGCATCTGCAGCCGCGTTTCGCCGCTCAGGTTGCTCCATATGAGGCCGCTTCAACACCGGCTCCGCGACTGGGTCCCGAGATGGCCATGGCAGCGCAGCACGCTCAGTGTCCTCGTGACACGGAGCTGCCGCCCTACCCTCATCCGGTGGTCGGACCCTTTGTTCCTGCGGGCGGGAGTACCCCTTGGACGCTGTGGTCCACACAGATGCCTCTACCACCGGATGGGGGGCCATGTACAACGGGCATGCGGTTCGGGTCTTGGACGGGGCCTCGACTGCATTGGCATATCAATTGCCTCGAGTTGCTAGCAGTATGTCTTGCACTGGGCCGCTTCAAGGAGCTGCTGTCAGACAAGCATGTACTGGTCCGCTCGGACAAGCACGGCGGCCGTTGCGTACATCAACCATCAGGCTGGTCTACGCTCCCGTCGCATATCGCAACTCGCCTGCCATCTCTTGCTATGGAGTCAGAAGCATCTGAGGTCGCTTCAGGCCACTCATGTCCCAGGTGTGCTTAACCGTGCAGCCTACGAGCTCTTACGGCAGCCTCCACTTGCGGGCAAGTGGCGGCTCCATCTCCAGGCGGTCCAGCTGATCTGGCACTACTTCGGCGAGGCCCAGGTAGTCCTGTTGCCTCCCCAGGAACTGCCCTCGGCCAGTGGTTTTCCCTGACCGGCGAGTCGCTCGGCACGGATACCCTGGCACTCAGCTGGCCCCGGGGCCTACGCAATATGCGTTTTCCCCCAGTGAGCCTTCTCGCACAGCTCCTGTGCTAGGTCAGGGAGGATGAGGAGCAGGTCTTGTTAGTGGCTCCATATTGGTCACTCGGACCCGGGTTTCGGACCTAATGCTCCTCACGACAGCCCCTCCTTGGCCGATTCCTCTGGGGAAGGACCTCCTGACTCAGAGATGGGGCTTCCTATGGCACCCGCGTCCCGACCTGTGGAACCTCCACGTGTGGTCCCTGGACGGGATGCGGAGGTTCTGGGTGATCTCCCGCAGGCGGTCGTAGACACCATCACTTCCGCTAGAGCTCCTTCACGAGGAGCCTCTATGCGTTGAAGTCGAACCTATTCGTTGAATGGTGCTCCTCTCGCAAGACGAGAGGACCCCCAATCATGCTCGGTCAGATCTGTGCTTTCCTTCCTGCAAGAGGGCTTGGAGCGAAGGCTGTCTCCCTCCACCCTCAAGGTGTATGTTGCCGCTTCGCTGCACATCTCCATGCAGTTGATGGCAAGCCCTGGGGAAACACGGTCTGATCATCAGGTTCCTGAGGGGGGCGAGGGGACTGATTCCTCCTTGCCCACCCTCCTTACCCTCTAGGGATCTCACCTTAGTTCTTAGTTCTTAGCTAACTTCGGCGTCATCCCTTGAGCTTTTGCAATTAATCGAGTTAAAAGTACTGTCTCTTAGACCGTCCTCCTGGTTGCATTGGCCTCATGTGAAGAGGGTAGGGGACCTGCACGCATTTTCGGTCGACGAATCGTGCCTGGAATTTGGGCCTGGGGATTCTCACGTCTTCCTGAGACCCCGGCCTGGATATGTGCCCAAGGTTCCTACCACTCCCTTCAGAGATCAGGTAGTGAACCTGCAAGCGCTGCCTTCGGAGGAGGCAGACCCAGCCCTAGCTTCGCTCTTTCCAGTTCGCGCCCTGCGTGTCTACGTGGATAGAACTTGAAGCTTAGGACCTCAGATCAGCTCTTTGTCTGTTACGGAGACCAGCAGAAGGGAAAGGCTGTCTCCAAGCAGAGGATGGCCCACTGGTTAGTGGATGCCATCGCCCTGGCTTATGTTCCCAGGGCGTGCCTTGCCCGTTCGGGTTGAGAGCCCACTCCACCTGAGTGGCCTCTTCCTGGGCGCTGGCTCATGGCGCCTCGCTGACAGATTGTAGAGCTGTGGGCTGGGCGACACCCAACACGTTTGCTAGGGTTTTTAGCTTACGTGTAAGCTGGTTCTTCCCGTGTACTTGCTTCCACCAGCCGGTAGACGCGTTGAACCTGTGCTCGTGTCGGCTTGCAATGCCACTCCCGCCCCCTGGGCAGGATATGTGCATCTGTTGACTCCAGTCGTGTTCCCCGTTCGGTGAACCCTGTCGAGTTCCTCCACCTCCACCTTCGGCTCGGGCATTGCGGAGTGTCTGATGCCAGACCAACATCCATCTTCGATGTTGTCTGTTGGTTGGGTTCCATATGTTGCAATCCCTCTACGTGAGTGATTCCATATGTGTATTGTCCACAGGTTACTCCCTACGGTGAGCCCGTGTCTTTCCCTTAGCAGAGCTTCTGCTTTCTCCTGTCAGATGAGTCTCCCCCTACTCAGGTGGAGCCATCCCAGGGACTCATATGCGTTCTGCCCTGCGGGCCAGTCCATATGTTTTCCATGTAAATTCCTTCCCCTCTGGGTAGGTAGTGGTTCCGCAGCGTTCCTTACGGGTTCGCTTCCCCAGTGTAGTCTAGTTTACTTAGTGGGTATATCGGAACAGCAGTAGACTTCCCGGCGTAAGCTCGCCCCCTTCTCCGTCCCCTTGGTGCGACGGGCGGCTAGAGCCTGCGCTGGGCACTGGAAGGGGTTTCGTAACTGTGGCGTTTTAGTTGGGATCCCAATTCGTCGGTCACTACTAACGTACGTCGAACGTGACCGACTGAAAGGGAACGTCTCGGTTACGTATGTAACCCTCGTTCCCTGAAGGAGGGAACGGAGACGTACGTCCCGTTGCCACAGTTTCTGTACCCTCGCTGCAGTGCGGACACCGGTTGTCTCCTCAGCGAAAAACAGAGTGCGATTGCATCTGCCCCCCTTTTTATATCCACCTGTTAGGGGAGGTGCGCATTATGCAAATATCGCACGCCAATTCCATTGGCTTGTTTTAGTTCTCTCGAAGCTGATAGGGGCTCTCTAGCGATATCCCAATTCGTCGGTCACTACTGACGTACGTCTCCGTTCCCTCCTTCAGGGAACGAGGGTTACATACGTAACCGAGACGTTTTTTCCATTTCATGAGAAGAATACAAATAGTAATTTTAATCTTTTTATTAACATGTTTAGATTTTATAAAATTACTGTGCAAAGTTTTTTTTTCAAGAATTAGGCTAGCAGACTTTTATGCTGCTGAATTATATATTCACCTAGTTTTTATTTATTTATTGGTCAGCTTAAGATTATATATTTCTATTCATTTGTTGTTTTTCTCTATAATGAAGTAGTGTGTTTAGTGCATTTTGGATTGTGTTTAACAAATCAAAGAGTGACCATTAGTTCCACAAATACAGATGTGTAGATACAGGTCCCCACTAATTATTGGTTGGTTGTGGGTCTCTGTCGGTAGAAATCACATTCCGGGGCAGGAGGAGAAATGGGAACGCAGGGGCACCGCGATGCAACCGCAAAGGGCACTTTAACTTTTGTGATCAAAGGGGCAGGGGCATGCAATATATAGTAATATTAATCATATTGAATTCTAATGAAATTCAATAGTATTGTAATTGAAAGGGAAGTAGTCACTATTGTATTACCTACTAGTATTAAAAAAGCACTAGTCACTCGGTCTACACGTTATATCGAAATGATCAAAATATTGCAAATGTGCATACCGCAGGTATCTTATGATAACGGAATAATTTTAATACTTCAAAAGATTGCGCCAAGTGTAAGTTTCAGGTTGCCGCAGAGTAGACTGGACACATGACTGTTATTTACTAGCGATATTTACTACTAGTTCGTATAAAGGAATATTTGTTAAATTGACTTGCCATACAGTCATTGTTCGCTTGACATATTTGTTCTTTTAACTGTAGGATTCCATTGTCAGACACTTTATCCTGACTGATAGCGAGGAGAGAGAACACTTTCATTACTTGGAGAGAGGAGAGGTAAGAGTTCCCATTTCAGCCCTGTACCGGGCGCCCTGTTCCAGTGAAGAGATCAGCGATGAGGTGGAAAAGAGCAGCACATGGATCAGGGGTCTGGGGCCCGGGACCCCACTCCAGATTTGGTCTCCGATGAGGAGGAGCCGCCCCCCTATCCGATGCTTGCGCCTGTGGTGTTCTTCTGCATCAAACAGACCACTCGTCCACATAGCTGGTGTCTCAGGATGGTTTTCAACCCATATCCTTTAACTAATATTTTCATCTGAAACTACTATTTACCAGTTACCAGTGGTTTGAAGATTACGCCGATGACTGTGGCATTAATACACAATAATCTATCAATTCCGATTTTGTTTTTTCTTGGACCTGACAGGACTTTGGTATCAATTAAGATCTGTAGGTGTATGCTGAATGGCTGGCTGGTTGCCGCGGCAGCTTGCAGCTTCCTGCGTGTATTTTGACAGGAAACTTCAACAAATAAGAGCTGATCTTGTTCTCCCACTGGTGTAGGCTGTAATCGCAAAATTAACTTCTCCAGGATGAAACAATGTATTTTGTAATAACAACCAGCTGTCTGTTCATTTTACCTTATATAGCTTTGTAATAACATATATTCGGTAATATGAATGTTCATCATCATTTGCATTTACATGTATTCCTTTGGCAGACGCGTTAACCCAAAGATACTTACAAGTAGTATGCAGTGTGCAGCTATCACTGCAGAGCAAACGGGGTAAGGTGCCTTGCTCAAAGGACACTTCAAATCGAACCAGCGACCTGGTTACGAGTCTAACTCTCTAACCACTAGGCCATTTCATGTGAGAACATAAAACAGTACACCAAGTATGGGAGCAAGAAGCAAACTTTAATGTGTGCTTTTAAAAATGCAAATATGACCAAAATGCATACGAGGTAAATCACTTTACTTTACTTTAATAATGAACAAAGCATATTATATCGTATCACTTAATGTATAACCTTGCTCATGCATAAAATAAATAAATAAATAAAAATTACAACGCCATCAAAACACTAAATGTTTTGTGCCTGTCTCTTTCTCTTCTCTATCAAACCCCTATTCCTAACAAAATCTCTGATATTTTGTAAAGAGCGAATAACCAAAGCAAGATGCTCAGCATTCTTGCACTGCTGGCATTCAATTTTAGTGGCAAGTTTTCCCAGAGTAATGTGGTTTTTAAAGTGTCTCATTACTGCTGCGATTTTCAGTTGGAGACCATTGCTGTTGGTTTCCTTCTGGCATCCTTCTTTTCAGCAGGATTTTCAGGAAAGACTACAAAAGAGAAAAACAGATTCCTAGGATAAATACAATGATGACTAGATCTCATCTTTCTATTCTTCAAACCAGTCTAATAATTATCTTTAGTCTAGCCACAGATTATATATACAGCTATGGAAAAAATTAAGAGACCACTTAACATTGAATTCTGAACTTGGAGTGGTCTCTTAATTTTTTCCATAGCTGTATATATATATATATATATATATATATATATATTATATAACTAGATGCCGGCTTCAAGCGCTCCAGGCATGTAGATGTGTCCGCCATCTTGGAATGCTCCACATGTCAGATGCTGCTGACGTCACTTACTGTTTGGTAAATATGCCACAACACTGCAGTAAAAACCATTGCGATATAAATAATATAAATGTACTGAAACCGGTTTGATCAGAAGAATAACGGTTAATAACCTTATTTTTATTTATTTATTTTGCTATTATTTATCTACTTGATGATGATAATAATAATAATGATATTATTATTATTAATACGCACAGTATTTTATTAAAAAAACAAAGAGAGTGTATTAGCCGTCTTAGCCAATAGGCATACAATTATCTTTTATAACAAGATTCTGTCCAAATGTAAACCTATTAAATGAAAGGAAAAACAATGGTTTATAAATTAAAAGTATTTTTTTCAAAATATTTTTATGTGCTGCATGGTTAAAAATACCGACGCTATTCCTGAGGGAAAAAAAGTCACATAGGCCTGTAGCATATGTTGCATTTTATTATTACGTTCAGAAATTATTTATTTATTTATTTATTTGTATTTTTTTTTTATGTTTGTAAACATAAATTATGAACAAAACTGCCCTATATTATTTTACCTATCCACTTATGTACTCCACAACAAAACCTAAAATTAACAGCAGGACTTCAGGCTATATAAACGTCAAGACATAACAAGTAATAATAATAAAAAAAAAAACTTTTTTTTTTAAGCCATAAGACGCGCTCCAGTTCATGTGCAAGTGATCGCGCCCGTGCCTCCATGTCATTATAATATTTTCTGCTATATTTGCTTCTTATTTATTAAAACCAGGCAAATGGTTGATAAAACATTTATTAAAATTAAGATGCAATTTTTACAAAACGAAATTCACTTTTAAAAAAAAGGCTTATTACAAAACAAAGCTTAATGAATTGGTCAAAATCATGTCTGATGTCTCCCTAAATATTTTGCACATCTTATGATTCTATCTTACTCATGCTGTTTTCTTTTCATAATCAAATAGATGAATTTAAAAAATAGCAATGAATTATTATAATTATTAGCCTATTATTAATTTATTTTTAGACATATTTAATTTTGGGGGCATCCATGTTAATTGACATATATGATATCTGAAGTTTCGCAATAGTTACTTTCCCTGGTAATTGTTACTTTTATAATGATGTTACTCATATACTATTTGTGAGAAGTAACTAGGCCTATAGCTAATTCTCTTTTTAAAGTAACATGCCCAACACCGGTGACCAATATAACTATAGCTAATTTCAGAAGAAAGCAAGTATTTTGTGAGCTTACCTGTTGTAATTTAACTGAGGTCCAGGATGTGGGTGGATGTAAGGCGTGAGGAGCCATGTCCTGCAGGGATAGCCACTGTCCCCCAACAAGTGACATCCAGCTGGCACATGATGTCTCTCAAACAGGAGTCTCAGGCCACTCTCCTGTAGGATCCGCGAATCATGTGTTGCGCCTGGCCACTTTGCGACAATGTCTAAAATAGTGTAGCTAGCATCAAAAACTATCTGAGTGTTAATGCTGTGGATTTTTTTTTCTATTTACATAAGCATGTTCATCTTCTGAAGTTGCAATAATTCTGACATGTGTCCCATCTATAACACCAACTACACCGGGAAGTCCAGCTATGTCCATGAAGTGGGCTTTGTTTCTGTGTAGTTGGCGAACATCAAGTGGAAACCTTATAAACTGTCGGATGATGTGGGGTCTACAGAGGGCATTTATTGTCTGATGCAATATTCTGCTGACGGATGGCTGAGATATGTGTAGTTCGTCCGCGCTGCATAGCTGCATTTTCCCCGTGGCCAGGTAGCGCAGAGTTGTTAAAACTTTGATCTCCGGTGTTATGGGGTTATTTCTATTTGTCGGTGAAGTGACTGCGTCCCTGACCAGCTCGACAACAGTCATAATACCTACACAATTAAGGCGATATCTTTTTAAAAACTCGTTATCGTTAAATCTTTCTAAAATGTTTGCGTTCTGATGTGGATTGCCGGCAACAGCCATTTTAGGATTGTTTGTGAAGAGGCACTAAAAGTTCTTAGTTAAGAGTTTTCTCTTAAAACCTATTCACAAAGCTGCTGAGACAAACTTTTACTAAGGAATAGAGAAAACTCTTAAGCTAAGAGTAAGGGCGGGGTTGACCTCGTTGCTATGGATGATGTCAACAAGCTTACTAACTATGCCCACAGTGATTGGCTGATGGAGTCTGTCAGTGATTCATTCATAGAAATATCGTTGAAATGTAGCCATATTCAAATAATGATTTTAAAATAAAAATGTCATATTCAAGTAAAGATTTTAAGATAAAAATGTTGTTATATTCAAATAAAGGTTTTAAAATTTAATTGTCACCTTTGGCATAATTTGCGGGTTGGACAGGCGGACATGTTTACGGACATTTTTGAAAGGTTCGATATTGTCCCGACCACTTTTTGAAACATCTCGCGGCACGGATCTAATACAAAAGAAACACCTCTAGTTGATTATCAATTTGTGTTAATAATAGGCGATCTGCCGCTGGGATGTGTTGTTTTTGAAATCATGTTGAGTGCTCCTTGTCGCTGTTATCAGAGGTGCAACAGTGATCTCTTGGCGCTCGTGCACACTGCGATTCATTTCACACAGATGAGCGCTTCTATGGTTTTAATGAATTTTTTTTTTTTTTAAATAATACATGGTTGGTTTAGAACCCAGAACCTCTTGCATGCTAAACGATAATGCTGCCACTAGTCCATTAGGATAATCTTATTTTTAAGAACGGATCCACGTATTTATTAACTAATTTACTCACTCTGGGCCCTCGGGGCTAACGACATAATGTCAATAATGACCTATTGTATTATAGCAGATGTAAGGAAGAAACTATCATATTAAATTTTAATATCATATTATTATTATTATTATTATTATTGTAATAATAATACAATACACCCCCCACATACACATTCCTGTCCCACCCAATTTTTAAAACAAAGTTACGCCACTGGTTGTCACTGATGAAACTATGTAGGCTATATGTTCATGTTTGCATGTCGAGAGATTGAAGAAAGTTTGCGAGGAGCACATTCAAACTGTCTATCTAATCAGCTAAATTCTTTTTGGGCTAAATTCCAAGCTCGGAGCCCTCGGACAATTATTATTATTATTATTATTATTATTTACTCTATTCGATCATTTGTAAGTGTGAATTAGAGAAAATAATTTCCACATGTAATCAGACATTATGTATTTATTTAAGATATATTGTTTTGTTTTTTTAATTTTGCCTTTATCGTAGATTCAAATCTATAAATCAAAATATGTATTGCATTTAGGCGGATTGCTGAGGCAGACTGACAGTAACAGCTATTAGGATTGTTTGTGATTTGGTCTTAGTGATTTAGGAGTCCTCTTGACTACTCCTTACGTCTCACAGATTTAGGAGCTAGTTTTAATGCTAAAATGCTTTGTGAAATACTCTTAGAGCAAAAAGTTAGGACTCCTAAAATTAGGACTGACACGCCCATTATTTTTAAGAGTTTCTCCTAAATCGGCAAGTTAGGAGCTACTTTTAGCCTTAAGATGTTTTGTGAATACGGGCCCAGGACAATTACAATAGAGTTTCAGCACTACGTGCTTGAACCCCTAATAATAATAATAATAATAATAATAATCAGGACAATTACAATAGGGTTTTTAGCAATACGTGCTTGAACCCCTAAAAATCCTAACAATTACAATAGAGTTTTCAGCACTAAGTGCTTGAACCCCTAAAAATAACACCCTTATTCCTCATCTGGTATCTGGTTTAAAGCCCTTTGAAGCTGCACTGAAACTGTAATTTTGACCTTCAACCATTTGGAGGCCATTGAAGTCCACTATAAGGAGAATAATCCTGGAATGTTTTCATCAAAAACCTTACATTTTTCACTCTGTTATATTGCAGCCATTTGCTGAAATCGTTTAAGTTCATTTTTTTCCTCATTAATGTACACACAGCACCCCATATTGACAGAAAACACAGAATTGTTGAAATGTTTGCAGATTTATTAAAAAAGAAAAACTGAAATATCACATGGTATTCAGACCCTTTGCTCAGTATTTAGTAGAAGCACCCTTTTGATCTAATACAGCCATGAGTCTTTTTGGGAAAGATGCAACAAGTTTTTCACACCTGGATTTGGGGATCCTTTGCCATTCCTCCTTGCAGATCCTCTCCAGTTCTGTCAGGTTGGATGGTAAAGTTGGTGGACAGCCATTTTTAGGTCTCTCCAGAGATGCTCAATTGGGTTTAAGTCAGGCTCTGGCTGGGCCATTCAAGAACGGTCACGGAGTTGTTGTGAAGCCACTCACCGCATGAAAAGTGGGATTTTCGTCAGTAAGCGGCACTGTAGATTGTCGTGGAAGTTCAGGTTTAAGACTGCACACGGCAATTTGCAGGCAACACCGAAAACTGCCGTGAATTGTCAGAAATTGACGTGGGCCTTGCTTGGCAGTTGTCCCCCCATGACCCCCCTTCCTCTAATTCCAGGGCAGGCTTTAACATGTAAATGAAAATGCTGTGAGCTATGCAAATGCAAATTCTCTCAAAATCGACTAATTTTGAGAGAAATGTCTGCAGGTATCCATCTGCTACTTCCAGTCTATTGATGGATATGACTCTGGAGCAGAGTATGATACAAGCCTGCACAAAGTCAAGTTTTTATAATTCCTAAGTCAAAGCAAATGTTGAGTTTAAATCAGTCATGAACATGGTTGTTTTAGGATACAGGGTGTACTTGAAACCTAAGCACGAGATCTCAGAAAATAAAATTAACAAAATCAGTAAAATCACCTAGAACAAACACAAGCCAAAGTGTCTTTTTTTTTCCCCTTAATATATGTAATCGCTCATAAAATAAATAATTTGATTATGAACAATAGTAAGCAACATATAAATTAACAAGACTTGTTAATAAAAACATTAAGGACTTTGCAATTCATGTTTGCTTTAGCCTACTGCTAATTTTAGCTTAATCTGTTGTAATTTGTGTTTAGAAAACATGGCAGCACACTACAGACACAATATGATACACTATTGTTGAAAATAAATATTTATACTTTACTTAATTTCGTTGACAAGTTTGACATTCATTGAAACTAGTGTCCCATGTTAACGTGGGCGTGGTTTGTGAGCGTGACGTGAGAGCATGATAAACTTCCTTAAAACTGCTCCAAAAACGCAGGAATGAGCACCGCGAAATCAAGGCGCTTTATTACGCATCGCAATGTAAACAACTGGTGAAACATACGTTTTTAAATCTATAATCCTCGGAATATCGCATGTGACGAATCTGTCGCCGTCTAACATCTGCTGGAAATCCAGGTAAAACTATCTGTGTGCTCTCGCGCGCCCCCAGTTAACATGATCCATAGTTCATCCGTAACACCGGCGAGAAGAAACTGCTGAATGCTATCAGTTTGCTGCCGATGTAAATGAGCAGTTCTGCACCTTGATTTTCGCAGGTTGCTGTCCATAGAAGATAGGTTGGCTGCTTTGGAGTAGAAAAACTGTGTGGAAGATACTAACTCTAAGAAGAGAGGACGGGTGCACAATCCTAAGATTGCGGTAAGACTGCTATCTAAGCTAAAGTAGCCAGGCTAAAAGCAAAGCTTTTTTAAGTAGCACAAGTGTAAGTAACTTTTACTATTTTTCCTTTATTGTTTAAGTTCTTTTACACTTTGTTTTTTATTCATATCACTCTCATTTAATTGTTTTCCAGCTGCCTGTAAGACATATTACGAGACAGTACGCAGGAGCTTCAGGTAACGTAAAAACATCGGAGTCGAGCGAGAAGAAAGAGGGTGAGATTTATTAGATTAGATCCGTCAATGTGACTATTTTTCAGGTACATTAATAGATGTGTTGAGTCCATACGCAGTGCATCGCGCAATACTGATTGTATTTATTGGTTGTTTTTTTACAGCTGCTAGAAGCAAGACAGAGTGTGCTAGCTGAGGATGTGGTGGGCCTTTGGAAGTGCGCTACCACAGACCTGATGTCTGATGAGGAAGACGGCATCTTTGACGGGGTGTCTGGATGGATTGTGCGACCTCAAGTTATTTACAGCTCCGAAGTGGAAAACAGACATCATGGCGCTGTAGGATTTTGGGCTTCTCATGAGCTTCCCATTTGTTGTGTGGGCAGATCTCCTACGTTTTGTTCATGGTTGTGTGTTTGTGTTTGTGCTAATAAAGCTCTTTCTTTGAATAAACAGCACGTCCCTGGCAAATTTTCCTTTCCTAAATAAATTCATGTCCTTGATGGTAATAATAGTGTAGTCCATAGGATTACAATGACATGAATATACAACATAATAGCATAGCATATGAATATGAATATATAAAATGAAATAGTTATATGTAAATAATTGTGTGTGTATATATATATTAGATCCGTCAATGTGACTATTATTATAATTTTGGGGTTTAAATTTATAATGACCCAGGGTGACCAATAGTAACAGATCTGCCAACCAATCACGATTGATTTTTCTTGTTTAAATGTAGTAGTTTCAACCAATACTGAGTGAGGAAATTCAAGCTATTCTCTGGCAAGGCGCGGGCGCTGCTATTCATATGCTAATTAGAGCCATTAGCGCCTTCGCGCGAGCTTCACATACGTCATGGTTCATTTCCGTCAATATGTGGCACAGACGAACGCGACGTTCACAGGCTGTAAATTGTCATTAATTGTCGAAAATTAGGGAGATTTCCGGCCGTTTATGGGGACGAAAATCCCACTTTTCATGCAGTGACTCCTTCATTATTTTAGCTGTGTGCTTAGGGTCATTGTCTTGTTGGAAGGTAAACCTTCGGCCCAGTCTGAGCTCCTGAGCACTCTGGAGAAGGTTTTCGTCCAGGATATCCCTGTACTTGGCCGCATTCATCTTTCCCTCGATTGCAACCAGTCGTCCTGTCTCTGCAGCTGAAAAACACCCCCACAGCATGATGCTGCCACCACCATGCTTCACTGTTGGGACTGTATTGGACAGGTGATGAGCAGTGCCTGGTTTTCTCCACACATACCGCTTAGAATTAAGGCCAAAAAGTTCTATCTTGGTCTCATCAGACCAGAGAATCTTATTTCTCACCATCTTGGCAAACTCCATGCGGGCTTTTATGTGTCTTGCACTGAGGAGAGGCTTCCGTCGGGCCACTCTGCCATAAAGCCCCGACTGGTGGAGGGCTGCAGTGATGGTTGACTTTCTACAACTTTCTCCCATCTCCCGACTGCATCTCTGGAGCTCAGCCACAGTGATCTTTGGGTTCTTCTTTACCTCTCTCACCAAGGCTCTTCTCCCCCGATAGCTCAGTTTGGCCGGACGGCCAGCTCTAGGAAGGGTTCTGGTCGTCCCAGACATCTTCCATTTAAGGATTATGGAGGCCACTGTGCTCTTAGGAACCTTAAGTTCAACAGAAATGTTTTTGTATCCATGGCCAGATCTGTGCCTTGCCACAATTCTGTCTCTGAGCTCTTCAGGCAGTTCCTTTGACCTCATGATTCTCATTTGCTCTGACATGCACTGTGAGCTGTAAGGTCTTATATAGACAGGTGTGTGGCTTTCCTAATCAAGTCCAATCAGTATAATCAACAGAACCATCTCAAGGATGATCAGAAGAAATGGACAGCACCTGAGTTAAATATATGAGTGTCACAGCAAAGGGTCTTGATACTTAGGACCATGTCGTATTTCAGTTTTTCTTTTTTAATAAATCTGCAAAAATTACAATTTTGTGTTTTTCTGTCAATATGGGGTGATGTGTGTACATTAATGAGAAAAAAAAAGAACTTAAATCATTTTAGCAAATGGCTGCAATATAACAAAGAGTGAAAAATTTAAGGGGGACTGAATACTTTCCGTACCCACTGTACACCCACACACGGGGTATGAAATAATACTAATCAAACACTGTATACATTATTACACAATTAATGCGAAAAGACAGACAACACTTTGTGAAATAGGCACCTGTAAACGAGCTTGGTGGTAAGGTTGATGAACAAGCCTTAATGCTGATCCAACGTGGCATTCTGAAACGCTGAGTCCATTTGAGGCCAGGTAACCGTCATCATTTTTCGGTCAAAAGACAGTCCAGTTTGTATGAAATAATATGAAACCGGATATGTCAAATTGAACACGGACCCAGCAGGATTATAAAAAATAAACTCACCTCTCAAATAGCACTGGCCACTGTCACCTCCAAATGATCATCCGACAAATGCCCTATCTTTACCAGGTTGCATTCGCCAAGGAACTTCATTATGCTGGCCACAGAATGGCCTCTTTCCATTCCAATGGACACAAAAGCAGTGGAAACATCAGAATAAGTTGCTCCATTATTTATCATATTAACTATGTTTCCAGTGTGATTTTCCAGGACTGACCCCATCTTGATTGATGAATGCCACTTATTTGTCGCAAGCGCCAGAACCAGGGATACAGTAAACTTCCGGTGTACTAATGCACGCTTTGTGCATTAAAGGTCCATGTACTTTTGCGTCCATTCCTTTTTCATTTTTTAACCACATCAAGAGACACAAAAAACGAATGGTTGTTTTATTTTTAAATGCTATGGTGAATACCAAAATTTAAAGGGGTGGTTCAATGCAATTTAACTTTTTTAACTTTAGTTAATGTGTAATGTTGCTGCTTGAACATAAACAGCATCTGCAAAGTTACAGCGCTGAAAGTTCAATGCAAACGGAGATATTGTCTTTTAAAGTTATGGCAGTTTATTTCCTACAAAAACGACCGGTTTGGACTACAACAAGCTTCTTCCCGGGTTGGTGCGCGGCTATTAAACACGCCCCCGGGAACACGCAACAAAGTGGGCGAGGCCATGTGGCGCAGCATAATGGAAGCGTAAGATTATAATCTGTTATAATCTGTGATATTTTCTACACTGGATGCGGCGCTGAAGACAGCTTCCAGAATCTACATGAGTTCAATGCTGGTTTTGCACTATTACTGAAAGGTGAAGCAGTTCCCACTTTAAAAGCAAAAGCTGCTGTTTATTGGGCCTAAACTGTAAGTACAACAGTTCTGTTGCTATTTTTAAAGCATCAAGGACATATACAAAGAGCAACTCGTTTTTGCTAGCCAGTTAGCTAAATTATAGTGCAACAAACACCAACAAACTTCTATGTTCATAGACAAACAGTTGTTCATGCTATAAATTAAACGCTACCTTTACAAAAACTGCTACTACTCAGTCATGTATTCAGCTACAGTAAAGCTTTAATCAGGATAAAACTGTATATTGAAAGCTAACAAACAGCAATGACAGCATATCTAAACACTTTGACACAAATACTAAATGAAATACCATGCATAAACTTCCTTTAAACAGCGCGATTGCAGAGGTTCTGCTTGACCCTCTTCATCTGGGTCTGATTCTAGGGCTTTACTCTATGGTTTTACCTGATCTCTGATTAGTTTTATACGTTTCTAGATGTTTTAATTATACATTAGAATAATTAAAATGAATAATGGTAGTTATTAATCTCTTATTTGCCTGTTTATCTTGAGCCATGGAACAAAGAAACAAGCCTTTAAAATTGATAAAAGAACACATATTATACAGACACTCTATATTTAATCTTATTAGATGATTAGTTAATTCCATTTGATTTTTACTTTCAATAAAACTTTTGCAATAGATTTGTTAAAGGGTATTTTTAATGCACGTTTGGCCTGGGTTTTGTTGCATTTACATTGTTCTGACCACTAGGGGTCACCATGGAGACGGGTGTCAGATTGTTTCGAAGCCTCGACACATCACGGCACATTTGCTTCAACTGCTTCAGTGTTTCACGAAGCCTCAATCTGCCCATCACTACGTTCCACAACCAAACACAAGCGAGATGTAACAAGGAAACAACGCGATATCACCGGAGTTCTCACGTGAGACTGGGATTATTATTAAAAATGGTAGCCCGCAAGAAGCTTGCCATACGAATTTCCAGTGCGCTGATTTGCAGCGAAAACAAGAAAAAGAAAAGAAGAATATTGAGGAGGAAATGGTTGGGGAGAACGTTCTCCATGGGATTAACCAGCGACGTCTTTTGAGGACGTGCCCACGACGTTTCTGGAACTTTAGCCAAAATTCTTTAAAAAAAAATGGAACTTTACCACGACGTCCTCACAATGTTGTCATAAAGTAATGTCACACTGACCAAATGACAGCAAATGTGTTTATTTTAACCGTGTGGTGGCACCAGATACTCTTTAATCTGTAATGACAAATAATTCATTTATAACATCATCAAGATGACTCGTTGAATTCATTTTGGGAGTGAGAACTGAATGTATTTTTAATAAAATGCCTGTATAAGATTAGTATTGACAAAGTTCAGAGGCTGTCATATATGTGAATCAACTTACTTTGTTGTGCATTTTCAATATGAAAAATAACTTATATTTATGGATTAATTGCATTTTGAAAAAAAAACACGTCATGGATTTATTGCATTTTGGGTAAAAAATAATCAGTTTTTATAACAAACCTTTTAAAATCAAAATGTAGATTTGAATTTGTAATGCTTTTATAACCAAAAGATGCTATGTTGAAGTTTGAAACAGAAAGTAGTGGTTTTCATCTTGCCACTTTATTGGTAAAGAAAACACCTTTTTTCTCAAATTAATCAAAATGGAGTTATTGCGTTTTGGAACCAAACTCTTCATATATACGTGTGTGTGTTTGTGTGTTTTTCCCGGTAGAATGCTCAAATGTTCCTGCTCCCAAAAATTGTTGGGGATACACACCAGAACTAGGAAACCACTTACTCCGGGTAATGTCTGCAAGAAATTGTAGTGCCATACACTGTCTAGATATGCTGACTGTAACTTTTCTCATTTCTCAGGTTATCGATGTCCCTGCAAAACAAGTGCTCATTTACGATTCACTGAGGATCTACAATTCTATAGAAAGGAATGACATGGAGATTCTGAGGTAATACTTTTGTAATCTGTACCAGGTGTATTATAAAAACATTATTTTAAAAACATATTGTTACGGTTCCTCGCAAGGAACGCAACAAAACAAGGGAGACGCCACACAACCGCTTAATTTGCAAAAAGAACAATTTATTAAACTATAGAAAATAAACATGAAGTGTTTTGGCAATCAGTGTAAAGGAATAGTCAGGGTGTCAGCATGTTTGTAAGTGATACAAGTGTTACAAACTAACAAAACCAACAAAAGATAATGTCCAACAAAATCCGCTCTAGGAAGGGCGGATCAACTCCTCGAGTGCGGCGGTGGTCTCCCGCAATCTCCATAACCATCGAGAACGCCGATAGCCCCATGAAGGGCAACAAACGCCAAAAAGCGCCAACAAGCACCAGGCTCTTCTCTCTCTCCATCAGTTCAAACGTGTCCTTTTGACAGAGCGTTGATTCGGTACAGGTGCAACATTACGTCATCCAATCGGCCAGTCACCTGTAGCTCATAGAAACACAGTGACTCACTGACTCACTGAGACGTCACAATATTAATGATATATAGATATTAAAGATGAAAGATGCATGACCAACTCCTGCATGGCCCAGGACATAAAAGCCTGTGTTTATCAAAAGACAGGAATAAAGTACGTAGTATAGCATAATAAACTTTATCATGTTGTAAATGAATTGTGCTGCTTTTAAAATTACAATAATGTTTATGTTTTCAGAACTCTGCATCCACACAGCGAACTTATGCAGTGGGTTCAGTGTGACCTGTGCAACAAATGGTTACACACCAATTGCGCTGGCATAGACCCTTCAACCATTTGCAAAGAAACACCCTTCAGCTGTGGATGTGATCAAGAACAGCCATTTTCCTTTCAAAGGTTAGCAACAGAACTTTAACAAAAACAAAAGATCACTAAACTATTTGTAATGTATACATTTATAATTTACAGCACCCTCACAGCTTTGAAAGACGGGCTTTTGGTCGACACATTGGTGAAAGATGAAGAAATCGTGGTAATTGTTATGACAGCCTTTAAAAATAAAATGGCACATATATGCTGTATGACGTAATCAAGATGAACATATTTAGCAAATTGATAAATACTAATATTGTGCATGCCAAACTTTTTTCTTTTGTAGAAACTTCATCGTAACCTCATGTCTGGAGCAGTTAAGTCTCAAAGAATATTTTTAAACAAGAATCCGAATTATGCACCCAAATTGAAAAAACTGTGCAACCTCCAGATTTCTGTCTTTGACTTAGAACAGGTACAATAACATACCACAATTACTTATTTATATAGCTTCAGAGTATTTTTCACCACAGATTCTCAATATCTTATCATTTATTATAATCTGAAATTGGAATGTAATGGTGGATTTATTTAAAACAATGATAAGTGAAATATCTGCATTGTTGTTTGTCATAGACTGAGGGTATCTTTGACAAAGTATATCATGTTTTGGAATTGCAAAAATCAGACTTATCAAGCCCTTCTTATGCATGTAAGTCATGACACCTGAGGTATGGTATGTTTTGTGAAGAAGATAATACTAATTTATGAGCTAATGATATATATTTTAAATTTGAGTGCATTATACAATTATCAATTCTACATTTAATGCACAATTTATAATATGTGATACAATTGTAATGAGTGTTTTTCCTTGATTATAGATTACCATTCTTATTCTCAAAAAAGCTGAGGGGTTCCACCGATTCAAAGCAGAAAAGGCATTTGCTGCTGGAATAAGTGCCACACGCAATATATATAGTTTATTGTTTTTATTTGTAAATAGTTATTTTGTTTTGATTTGTAAATATTCTTTATCTTTTTAAAATACTGATACAGTCTGTGCTCTGTGATTTTAATGGCTCTCTTTTATTGAATTAGTAAAGACCATTGCAGTTTGTCCAGTTGTCGCTCAAATTACTTAACCCCAAAAATAAATTAATTTATTGCTATTTTCCATCTTATTGGGACAAAAATAATAAAACTTGATGACTTAATTTTGATTTTAATGTTTGTATCCCACAGAATACTTTGCCAGTTTAGGGTTATACATTCACCGAAAACAGAATTCTTGTTGGCAATGCCTTTAACAACATTTTAAAACATTTTATTCTCTAATATTATAATTAACATTCTTTTGAACATATTTTGAGAAAAAATAAGTGTTAAACTATTTATTATTAAGCGATAAACAATATTTCAGAATTCATTTATATTGAAAACGTCTCAGGTTACACATGTAATCATGGTTCCCTGAGAACAGGGAACGAGACTCTGTGTTTACCGCTATGGGGAACCGTAACTCGTGACCATAGACAGTAAAAGAAATGGACACAGCGACCCCATTGGAACTCAATTGAGACAAGTGAAGCCCATTTTTAGCGATTTTTAGCACTTCCGTTTCTGACGCGCAGACTCAAACTAAGCTTGATGACGTCAGCAACCTGTCTGACAGATGTAAATCTTCTAGTAGCTGTGCGTGCAAACTGCCATCGTTAATCTTGCAGAGACGGCGAGCTTGAGCGGGGAGTTCTTTGGCGTGAGTGAGCAGGAGTAAGTATTCTGATTAATTATTTTGTATAGTATTTTAAAATGTAACGCCAGTACGCCATATTAAGTCAATGCATACTATTAAGAAGTTGTGTAAAATTATGTTCAAGAACTGATATGAATTCATACCCAATAGTTATTTAACGGCCCAGGGATCGAATATTTTAAATATAATTTAATTTTTGATGCACATGATGTTGTATAACGGTAATAGGCGCCGAATATAACCACAAAATGGCGTTAACTGTTATCTACACATCTACATCGCAAGAGAAATGGACGAATCAGTCATATAAAAAAGTTATTCAGTAAATCGCTTGGACAAAAGCGTCTGCTTTGGCCTGTTAAATAACATATAGATAATAAATGGACAAAAACGAATGTCATCAATAACATCTATAACTAATGGTTGCCCTTTCCATTTTTCTTTCCTCATAGGTAAAAATACAAACTTTTCTTCTGCTAACACCAGAAAAAGAAGAAAGAAAAAAAACTAAAACCATGGCTAACTACGCTACCAACAAAGGTTAGCCATATTAATATAGTATCATTTAGAATATATAGTATAAAATATGGAAAGCAACACTGTAAGAGAGAATACAATAATAAATTAACCTTGTGTAATACCAATATTGTTATTATTATTTCAATGAACAGATAAGAGCAATTAATTTGTGTTTTATTGTATATTTGCATTGACTTTTTTTCCTGTTTTGTTCGGATATAAATAAATCAATGGCCAGAGACAAGTTACTTGTGTGTTAAAATCTGTTTACTCATACTGACAAAACAGTGTTTTGATTGTGATTGCTGTATGCTATTAACAGGTCCAGTGATTTGGATCATCGGGAGTAGCTACATTCATCGTGGGGAAGAGAGGGCCAGAGAGACCATCGGGGCCAATCTTGGCCTAGCGGCCAAGGTTTACTGGTTTGGCTGGGGTGGACTTCGATGGCACGGACTCCTTCCTTTCTTCTACCGGTCCCTCAGAGGAAGAGCAGCCCCGGATGTCCTGCTGATTCACTGCGGCGGGAACGACTTGGGATGCAGGAAGAGCATCGATCTCGTCGCAGCGATGAAGCAGGATCTGTAAAATCTCTATCGGTGTTTCCCTCAGATGACCATTGTGCTCTCTGACATCACCCAGAGACGTCGGTGGAGATCGGCCTTCCGGGGAAAATTGACAATCCCGTAAATGGGTGAACAGTGTCATGGCTACCTTTGTCTTGGGAATGCAGGGGGGTATTGTGCATCACCCTCAAATTTTACTTAACAAGCCTCAACTTTTTTTAAGGGACGAAGTTCATTTATCACCTAGGGGTAATGATATTTTTTTAAATAATTTAGCTGAAGGCTTGCTAGTCTTAATCCAGTAGGGGTGATGCTGGATTAAACCTCTCAGCATGTTGAGGATTGTTAAATTGTTTTGGGGTTGTGTATGTGCCTTTTGTCTTTAGTTTAATACATGTTCACATTGGTAGACATAACACTGTTCAATAGTCACTGCTTTTTCTCCCCCCACCCTTCTTTCTCCCCTCCGTGCCATTCATGTATCACCCTAGCCATCCACCCCATGGCCTCTCACTTTTCTTCCCCACGACGAATGTAGCTAGAGAGGGGATCAGGATTTTTAAAAAAAAGTATTACTGTAATAAGATCTGTAAATAAATAAAGGAACGTTAACCGCGATTGACATTGAGATTTTTCTTACACTGCCTGTATAATTTCCTGATAATTTCTCCATTCCCCGTCAATATACCGGCCGTTACCCATACTTCATTATTTAATGAAGTAGATAAATTATTAAAGTTCGTGGATAAAAGCTACTTCATATGTATTCACTTGCCACATACCGAATTATTTCCAATTCCCCAAAAACGTTATTGAAATATTTTGTCCCGTTGCTTTTATGGACTCTATATCTATGGGCTTCTCTCTTGACGTCTCCCCGATTGCCTGCGAGCTTCTCCTCCTGTCTGTACGGTAATTTCTCTACTGTGCGACAGAGTCGAGTGGTTATGACGCAATCGTTAGCCTATTTTTACAAAAACTGTTTCTACGGGGCCATAATGTAACATAGAAGGTAATGGAGCCCTTTATACATTGTCGTGTATCTTTAGAAATAAATAATGGACAGATGGAGTCTTTAAACGCCTCAGATGTAAAGTTATTCGCTGTCAAAGTGACGCCAAAATGAATGGGAGTCAATGGGATGCTAACGCAAGTGAAGTTCTGCTACAAGATGCCGGCACGCGGCCGACTTCAACTTCCGGTCGACTTCCTTCCCGCTTGTTTCAAACGCGGAAAGATGTCAATATACAAAATATAATATACAAAAGTTTAACTCCACCTAGGTTAATCTTCTAACTCCTATCTGCTTTATGGCAGATTACTTTTAGTCATTTGCTGCGTCCCAATTCGCCTACTTATACTACACCCTAAAAGTATGTACTCTTTCTGTGAACAAAAAGTACTTACTTTTGAGTGTGTAGCAAAAGAGTAGACAAGCTTTGGGACATACTATCACGTCATACAATTGCGTCTTTGCTCTGTCGCATCCAGTCACCGTAAACTTCCCTGTCAATCATCTTACATCCTCCACATTTCATTTAGCTAATTTCCTACTGTATCGGAGAGAAATGCAGCACGTTGATCTGCAGTCGCGAGTCTTTCATGTGGAGAACTCTCCTCATATTAATGCATAAAGATGCATTTAAAAGTTAATGGCCAATCCGATCTTTATAAAAGTCCACATTGGTATTTGCAGAAGAAAAATAACACATATAACATAAAATAAATATTTTCTATCAGTTTGAACTGATTATTAGTCACTCAAACAACCTCTCAACGTCGATCGTGCATATTCGCCATGTTTTGTAGTTTTTTAAAACTTTTTACTCGTGTTTGTAGTTCTGAACTGAATCCTCGTCCAATGCGCAATGGGTTGTGGGCAATATTAGCCTTTATAGTGTGCACGGATCCACACTTCGAAAATCTACCGGAAATAGTAGACCATCCGGGGACTTTTGGCATACTCTTTTCAACATACTATACTTTGGGACACACTTATTTTAATCTCACATACTATTTAGGATGGATAGTACGGACATTGGGACGCAGGGACAATTTGGGTATCTCACATATTCTGAATGTCTTCGGCAGAATTCAAATGAGCCATTTTAATCTAGATTAATCTAGATTAATCTAGATTTAATCTAAAAAAATTAATCTATGCCCACCACTAAAATGTATACATGTTAAATAAACCTATGTATCTGAAAAAAAAAAAAAATTTTTTTTGTATTTGTAATTTGCTTCTTTGTTCTTTTTAGATAGCCTAACAAAAATAACTAAAATTTCTCATATGCTCATATTGCCCACCCCTTGGCCACCTGTACATACCAGCCGATATACAATGTAGTCTTGATTTGGGTGGTCACTCTGCATTTGAAATTTTGAAAGGGTTTTAAATCTTGTAAATCAAGTAAAATGACTCAAAATCAAGTAATTTAAGCATGCCTAAGTCAACTTTAATCATATAAAATGTAATTTCTCAACAGCAAAATTGTGGCCAGTGAAAATGCTGAGTGGCTAGTAATTTTGGAAAACCACTAGCCACAGTGGCTGGTGAGCAAAAAAATGGTGAGCAAAAAAATTAATGTCAAGCCCTGATTATTTATATATATATATATATATTGGAGAGAGAGAGAGAGAGAGAGAGAGAAATGAGACGCAGGTTTACTGTTTCTCATCAGTGGATATGAGCTTTACTCACACAAATATCCTTCATTACAGTTAGATAAAGAATCACAATGTTACATTAGATAGTAAATAAACTATTTTAACATTGCTGGTAAATATGGAAGCAAATGTGTAGCAATATTCAATTTGAAATGCAATATGTAAAATGGCAATGCATTTCTGTTTAAATTTACATTTTCCATTCCATATATGCAATGTTTGGAGCAAAATGATAATTCAAATTCAATAATAGAATTTACATTTGCCATTTCCTACACTATGTTTAACAAATAATTTAAACATATATTTTAATGCTTTATAAGTTGCAAAATTAAAATGAAAATGTATTAAAGAAATGATTATATATGTTTAACACGGTCAAGCCAAAATTGTAGCAAAATGATCATTTAAATGTTATTTTTCTTAATTGCATTTGCACTCACAGTGCGATTGTATTTTCATTAAATGCCCCGCAATGAAGTAGCAAAATTCAATGTGGATTTGAAAATGCATTTCCAGCCGATCAAGTTCCCGCCCCGCCCTGTCAATCACTTCATTAAGGCGGGGCTGAAACAGACGCGTCGAGTGAGCGGTGCTTTACAACAGGTTCCTTTACTCATAGAAATAATCTTAAACAAGATGTCCGAGATTATTGCTTGCTCTATCAGCATGTTGTCTATTTATCTCTTTTTATCGTTCCGATTATGGTTTATGCATCATTTAATTCATAAATTATATTAATTATAGTAATAATAATTTATATTCCCAAAAATAACTGGTCATGTCTAAACCCATCCTTCACACACTAAAGCACATGTGAACAGGTGATAATGTTGAGGATATTTTCTTAGCACAGTTTGGGCCCTTTAATGGACCATATGCATGAAGCGTTCTTTAGAATGTCCGCAATAATACAAACTAGCTGGAAAACGTCTGGTGAAATATCACTTGTTGGTGTGTCGCTATCTTTAATGTCCTGTGGTAGCTTTAACAGCTTTAATAGTGTAATACTTAGTTTACTATAAAGGTATAGTCACTTAAATACTAAAGCATCAACACACTGTAAATTAAGGATTTATTATGCACAGATTCATTGAACAAAAAGTGTGCTGAATTCATTGATCTTGAGCTGCACTGACTGGCAGCTGCTGTGAGTATAAAGGGAGAGCACTTTCTGTGTAATTCATGCTCAAGAAAAGTTATTGTTTTTCATGAGACTTTGTGAGTACTTCATACATCACCTTGACAACGTTTATTTTTAAACCAATTGATTTCATAATGTTTAATATTTATTCAAAAGCGAAACATGAAAAAAATATTACAGGAAATGTCTTAAATGAGTCAATGGTCCTTTGCCGCCATCTGCTGGAAAAGTGGTAATTGATGTGATTTTTATTTTTAACTGATAGTGTTTTCTATCAAATGTTGTGTTTCCAACATCTTGAAACATTCAGTTTTACAAATCCAGTAGTGCCTTTGGGATGTGCTGGAACTGGAGTTTTGTGGCATGATGGCTGAAAATGAAATTTTCATAGAAGAAAAAAAAAAAAAAAGATTTAAAAAAGACAAAAACTCATTGCTCAGACCGAGAAGAATGACTCTGTGTAGCTGTCCAGAGAGACAAGATATCACCTGAGTGAATTTTAGGAGCATTAGAGATGGGCTGGATGGGGTGCTTTCTAGTGTGTGAAAGAGAGGTTTAAACATTGTTTTTTCGAATAGAAATTATTATTATTATTATTATTATTATAAACAACACATTACCATCCAGATGGACTATAGTTTTATTATTATAAATGATGCATAAACAATCAGAACGATAAACAGAGAAAAACAGACATCATACTGATAGAGCAAGCAATAATCTCGGACATCTTGTTTAAGATTATTTCTATGAGTAAAGGAACCTGTTGTAAAGCACCGCTCACTCGACGCGTCTGTTTCAGCACTTCGAGCTGCGCGAGCGCGCTCACCTCACGAGCATCAGGCGCGTTCACTGCGAGACGCCTAACCATAAATATCTATATTTCTAATAACGTTCTGGTTCTATGACTGACAGAAGCACATCATCTGCAGGAACATTGACATTTCTCTGTTCTTGATCAGCATCATCTGCCAGTTTATGCCTCGCTCTTCATAACTCTGCTGCCGCCATGTTTCCAACACCTGGCCCCGCCTTAATGAAGTGATTGACAGGGCGGGGCGGGGACTTGATCGGCTGGAAATGCATTTTCAAATCCACATTGAATTTTGCTACTTCATTGCGGGGCATTTAATGAAAATGCAATCGCACTGTGAGTGTAAATGCAATTAAGAAAAATATTATTTAAAGGTGCCCTTGACTCAAAAATTGAATTTACCTTGGCATAGTTAAATAACAAGAGTTCAGTACATGGAAATGACATACAGTGAGTCTCAAACTCCATTGTTTCCTCCTTCTTATTTAAATTTTTAAAATACCTCCAAAGAACAGGCGAATCTCAACATAATACCGACTGTTACGTAACAGTCGGGGTGTACGCCCCAATATTTGCATAATGCCAGCCCACGTTCCCAACAATTATCAAAGGCATTACACAAGGGCAGCCAGTTAACGTCTGGATCTGCACACAGCCGAATCATCAGACTAGGTAAGCAAGAACAACAGTGAAAAATGGCAGATTGAGCAATAATAACTGACATGATCCATGATATCATGATATTTTTAGTGATATTTGTAAATCGTCTTTCTAAATGTTTCGTTAGCATGTTGCTAATGTACTGTTAAATGTGGTTAAAGTTACCATCGTTTCTTACTGTATTCACGGAGACAAGACTGTCGTTATTTTCATTTTTTAAACACTTGCAGTCTGTATAATTCATAAACACAACTTCATTCTTTATAAATCTCTCAAACAGTGTAGGATTAGCCGTTAGCCACGGAGCCCAGCCTCAGATTCACTCAGAATTAAACTTTTAACATCAAAATAAATACTTTACTCACATAATTCGAAGCATGCATACAGCATGCATGACGAACATCTTGTAAAGATCCATTTGAGGGTTATATTAGCTGTGTGAACTTTGTAAATGCGCTGTAATATAGTTGACAGCTCGTGTGACAGGAAGCTCGCGTCTTAAAGGGGCGGCGTCGAGTGAAATCAGTGCATAGTTAATGGTGCCCCAAAATAGGCAGTTAAAAAAATTTATTTAAAAAAATCTATGGGGTATTTTGAGCTGAAACTTCACAGACACATTCAGGAGACACCTTAGACTTATATTACATCTTGTAAAAAAACGTTCGTGGGCACCTTTAAATGATCATTTTGCTACAATTTTGGCTTGACCGTGTTAAACATATATAATCATTTCTTTAATACATTTTCATTTTAATTTTGCAACTTATAAAGCATTAAAATATATGTTTAAATTATTTGTTAAACATAGTGTAGGAAATGGCAAATGTAAATTCTATTATTGAATTTGAATTATCATTTTGCTCCAAACATTGCATATATGGAATGGAAAATGTAAATTTAAACAGAAATGCATTGCCATTTTACATATTGCATTTCAAATTGAATATTGCTACACATATGCTTCCATAGGTAAAACTATAAAAACTACAAAACTGTTTCTGTTGATTAAAACAGCTTAAATTCTTAAAACGAACCTTTCTTTAGCAGAATCACAGTAGATGCAGGAGCACGGCGCAGTCTTATGACATCATGTCATCACTCCAAAATAAAAGTCATGCATTGTCTACAATCACAGAAGTGCATTGAAATATTTTTTGTATAATAAAATTAAAACAGTGACAAATATGGTAAAAACAATGTTTAATAATAATAATAATTATATATATATATTTTTTTTTTTCACAAATCACACTCTGTGTGTGTGTGTATATATATATATATATATATATATATATATATATATATATATATATACAGGGTAAAAAAAAACAGAAGAAGGGATGTTTTGAAAAGTTTTGTTTTTTGAGAATTTGTTAACTACAGTGGAGCTATATACTATTTTTTAAACATTTTTTAAAAAAAAATCTAAAAAGATTTAACCTTGAGATTTGAAGTATTAGATAGCTTAGATATTTGCAACACTATCTACAATGACACTAATAATTCTTAATTTCTGATAGAAATGCAAAATCAATAGTCAGCTATTAACAGAATAACGAGACACAAACCTTTACATTCAGTCGTGTTTGGCCCCATTTACTTTTGATCACAGTGCAAACACATACAAACTTTTAGTCCAAAAGTGCGCACATTTGTAGAAAAACACATTTACCTCAGATTTCATTAGACAGAATATAAGCCGGGCGTACGCAGGGTTTCATAATTACCCTGGTCAGAAAATGTTGTTTGTTTGGGGAGTACGGGGGCAGGGTCCCCTAGAAAATTTAGATTTCCCTGGTGTACATATGTGCATTTTTAAGACATTTTAAAAGGGTGGTTCAGTGTTTTTTTTTTTTCTAGGCTTGATTGTGTTTTGGGGGCACAATTTAACATGTCTTAATGCTTCGTTTTTTTTAAAAAGCTTTCCAAAAGAAAGTATTTTCCATATATTTTACCTTTATTCTACACCTCTTTTTCCAATGTCATTTGAATGGCTCGTTTGACTTCCTGCTTCTATGAAGCCACTCCCTCAAACATACTCAATGTGCTCAGATTGGTTAGCTGGCCCAGTGTATCGTGATTCGCTGAAGTGTCCGGAAACGCCACGCCCCTAACCATTCGTTGTTACCAGAGCCGTTACATGTGCTTCAGTGGAAATGTAAATAATGGCGTCTATATTGCTGTATCAAATTGAGCCGAATCAGACCCAGATGAAGAGGGTCAGGCAGAACCTCTGCAATCGCTGCTTTTAAAGACGTTTATGAATGGCATTTCATTTAGCTCATCCATTGTGAAGGTCTCATCGACACGACAGCCAGTGGCACAGTTCCTCAACAGACCGTCCATACCGGCGTGATGAATACGATCCTCAACTGGATGGAACTGAAATAAACACTTTGATTGTTGCGATCCTATCAGACTTATGATAGCAACCTGATTGTAACAAAGCACTTTTCGCCAGAGGAGAACTGGCCCCCGACTAAGCCTGGTTTCTACCAAGGTTTTTTTCTCCATTTAACACCTATTTTCCACTTGTTTGCCACCTGATGGAGTTTGGGTTCCTTGCCGCTGTCGCCTTTGGCTTGCTTAGTTGGGGACACTTGACATTTGATATTCAACAGTATTCTTGACATTAATTCTGATCTGCCTGCATTGACACTATTCTTTAAGAGCTGCTGTGCAGCCAAAATTATGTACCAGTTATCAATGTAAAGTTGCTTTGACACAATCTGCATTGTAAAAAGCACTATATAAATAAAGGTGACTTGACTTGACTTAGCATTTGTGTCAAAGTGTTTAGATATGCTGTCACTGCTGTTTGTTAACTTTCAATATACAGTTTTATCCTGATTAAAGCTTTACTGTAGCCGAATACATGACTGAGTAGTCACATTTTTGTAAAGGTAGTGTTTAATTTATAGCATGAACAACTGTTTATCAGTGAACATAGAAGTTTGTTGGTGTTTGTAGAATTTAGCTAACTGGCTAGCAGAGCAAAAACACATTGGTCTTTGTTTACGTCCTTGATGCAACCAAAAATAGCAACAGAACAGTATGTTTAAAAGACATGTACAAACCTTAAAACGTACTTACAGTTTGAAGCCAATAAACAGCAGCAAACCCAGCATTGAACTCATGTAGTTTCTGGAAACTGTCTTCAGCGTCGCATCCAGTGTAGAAAATATCACAGATTATAATGGGTTCTGTATCTTTTGTTGCGCCACTCGCGTCTGGTGTACACAACTCTTCTGCTTCCATTATGCTGCGCCACATGGCCTCGCCCACTTTGTTGCGTGTTCCCGGGGGCGTGTTTTACAGGGTTTATGATGTCACCAACCCAGGAAGAAGCTTGTTGTAGTCCAAACCAGTCATTTTTGTAGGCATTAAACTAACTTTGAATCACTAGGCAATAGGGAAGACATAAAGCCTGTAAAAACACTCTTCTGCCTCAATTTATAGACAAATTGTTCTATAAATGAACATGCACCCCAGGACATTGTGCGTATGATTATAACTGTCTTGTAAAGTGTCTTTTGTTTTGTATTTTTTTATGCATGTCTTATGTTCGAACTACTAGTTCATGTAACCTCACATATATTGTGTCTCCAGTCAAATTAATGCTCATTTCATGACTTACACTTTCATGTATAACTTCCTCATAGGATGCAGTTTGTGTTTGCTGTATTAACTGGAGTATAAATGAACACAATCCCAGGCCCAGTTTAATCATGCTTAAAAACAAGAGCCATAAACTCCCCCACAGAGGAATTTACTTATTGATCAGGTTGACCCTAAGAGGTGTAACTTCTCCCAGACTTTAAATACTGACACACAGCTCCCCCTCCCTCTCTTGCCTCCTCCGGCCAACACTCCACATCTGCTGGGTGTTTCCTGGCCAAGCCTCAACCTGCACCCCATGTGCTTACCTAGAAGAGAGAAAGAACTCTTCCCTACTACAAGAGTCACACTAACCATGCAAGTTTGTCATTGTTTCTTCATTCAGCACAGGAGAAGTCCATGACTTACGAGTGAACGCTGACGCTATTAGCTGCCAGTGCTCAGAGAGGGCATTTTAAAACTTTCTAGTACTTCTAAATCTCCCTACACTTGAATGAATGAATGCATTTATGAAATGTTTTAAACTATTTTAAGGAGCTCCTTTTTTTGTCTTGCGATAGTTCCACCACAACGCATCAGGGAATCCCTATGATGCAATCAGGATCATGACATTTCCCATAAAAGAAGTGGACTTACCGGCGTTCTGGAGCAACACTCAAAATGCTCTCTTTGGATAATTAAACACGATTGCGCCATTCTCACTCCCTGTTTTTGTCTGTAATTGCTTTTTTTTATCCTTGTGGAAATATCCAACCTGGTGGAATTATTTTGCCTTGGACTTTGTCACAGGACAGTGCTGTTCCTCAATATTTTCAACAAGTACAATTAAGTCGTTTAGTGCAATTAAGTGCTCCCGCACTCAAAACGACTTAAAAGGACAATCTTGCACACACACATACAGTGGTGTGAAAAAAGTGCTTGCTCCCTTCCTGATTTTTTAATGTTTTTTTTTACTTTAATGTTTTAGATCATCAAACTAATTTAAGTATTAATCAAAGATAACACAAATAAACACAACATGCAGTATTTAAATGAAGGTTTTTATTATAAAGGGAAAACTAAATCCAAATCCAAACACAAATGGCCCTGTGTGAAAAAGTGTTTGCCCCCTAAACCTAATAACTGGTTGGGCCACCCCTAGCAGCAACAACTGCAATCAAGCGTTTATGATAACTTGCAATGAGTCTGTTACAGCGCTGTGGAGGATTTTTGGCCCACTCATCTTTTCAGAATTGTTTTAATTCAGCCGCATTGGAGGGTTTTTAGAGCGTGAACTGCCTTTTTAAGGTCATGCCACAGCATCTCAATAGGATTGAGGTCAGGACATTGACTAGGCCACTCCAAAGTCTTCATTTTGTTTTTCTTCAGCCATTCAGAGGAGGACTTGCTGGTGTGTTTTGGATCACTGTCCTGCTGCAGATCCCAAGTTCACTTCAGCTTGAGGTCACGAACAGATGGCCGGACATTGTCCTTCAGGATTTTTTGGTAGACAGCAGAATTTTCTGCTTTACTAATGACACTTGCTGGTCAGTGCACAATGCACCTGGCTGTCTCAAGTCACCTCTCGATGCATCCTTGATAAAAGGGGCGGATTGAGAACACATCCAAGGATTTGAACTGTACTTGGCTTGATGTGAACTTTGAATTGGAACTGTACTTGGGCAGTGACTGATGACGTTTCACACAAGTACAGACAAGAGTACATATTGATAAATGGCTAACTATGAATGAATGAATGAATGAATGAGGCATTTCGGGGTCGCTCCTCATCCACAACCTGGATAGTTCAACAGCAGCCACAGAGCAACAGCACCAACTATAGGTAGAGAGGAGAGATTTGGGTGTATCTAACTTACACAGAAGAGACATTTTTTATCAGCACATAAGATGAACTTCTTATCATGATTTCAGACTGTGGTGATGTGGTTTCTTCACTGCATGGATCTTCATGTGTATCTTCAGGTGATTTTTAAAAGAGAAACTCTTTCCACACTGATCACATGTGTGCGGCTTCTCTCCAGTGTGGATCCTCTCATGTGTTTTCAGATTTGATGACTGATTGAATCTCTTGTCACACTGTGAACACTTGTAAGGTTTTTCTCCAGTGTGGATCCTCTCATGTGATTTCAGAGTTGATGACTGACGGAATCTCTTGTCACACTGTGAACACTTGTAAGGTTTTTCTCCAGTGTGAATTCTCTGGTGCTGTTTTAAATGGTTTGCTATAGTAAAAGTCTTTTCACACTCAAAGCACATGTACTCTCTCACACCAGTGTGTATTTTCTCATGTTTATGTAAATAATGCAGCTGTGAAAAACTCTTTCCACACACAGAACATGAATGTGGCTTCTCCTTTGTATGAACTTGAAGGTGTTTCTTGAAGGTTGATTCCACACAAAATGTTTTGTCACATTGATCACATGTGAACGGTCTCACTCCAGTGTGGATCCTCATGTGTGCTTTAAGGTGTGATGATTGACTGTAGCTCTTCCCACACTGATCACATGTGAACGGCTTCTCTCCTGTATGAACTCTCATGTGATCCTTAAGATGTTGTTTGGTTGAGAAACTCTTTCCACACTGAGTGCAGGTGAAAGATTTCTTGGCTCTTTTCTTTAGAAATGTCTTTAGTTCTTCACTCTCCTCGCTTTCTTCCATCAGGTCTGAAATGAGAGAAAAAATATTCATTTAATTTTCAGTACATCAAAATAATTTAAAGAGAGAAATATGAAGTGAAAGGTCATAAAATTGAGGCTTGTTGTGATAGACAACTGCTTTAAAATATTCAGATCATTTTGGTGCAGAGTCCAGAATGAATCAAGTATAACACTTTCTTTTGCACAGATAAACAAGGAGAAAATATCTTCTCTCCAGTGGGTGTTTTGTTGTTTTATTGCAGGGTGTTTGATCTCAGCTTTTGTTTTAGCAGGAAAATAAAGTCTTACACAATTTATTTTAATTTGAAACATTAGAGCATATTTCTGTAGTATTTAATTTATTTTCCTAAAACTGTGTAACTATTAGGGGCCGTTCACGCTAGACTTTTCCTTCCTCTGACTTCCATTCATACACATGTGAATGTGGGACACCAGAAACACAAGATCATGTGAATTTTGCAGTAAAGTAGAGTAGATTTTGGGGTGATTATTATTTGTTATTTATGTTTTAAAGAAAGAAGATTTCTGTTTTAAAGAAAATATATCATGTCCTATCTTGACCGTTGCTGTCTCTGTAGAAAGTTCACATGCTCAAAGTCTAGACTGACTGCATCTTTAAATGTGTTATTATCAGTGTCCTACACGATTCACTCAACCCTGTTACTTCTGACATGATTTCCTGCTTTCAAAAACACCCAGGAAGTGACATCATCTGGACTCATCATGGGAGGACAAGAAAATAATCTCAATCCATTGTCTCAGTTTTTACACAAATTAATGACTGCATTCATCAACCCTGTTACCAAAGTTACTGTAAGAAGAGATTTAGCTCAAGTTACACTCACAACCCTGTCAGCCATTCTGGAAAGTTCATTTATTTCATACATTTTGGTGTTTACAGTTTGTTCCTAAAAAAAATAACAATGTTGAAAACTATATTGAAAATGCCTAAATTCTGGTAACATTCCTGCAAACTGTGAACCAGATATGAAACAGATGTAAAATATTTAGTTTGATCTGATGTTGACAGTCAAAATGAAGGTTTCTCAAACCAAGTATTTAAAATGAACATTATGTATCATAGTTTTACTGTTTCTCTAAATGTGGAGAAGTGCTTGAATCTTTCTAACATGAATGTTGTTCAGCATCATGAATGAATGAAGAATAAACACCAACCTCTTTGTTCTTCAGTATCTTCAGTGTGTTTCATTCTGCAGGGTTCTGGATCACTCGTGTTCTTTGCAGTTTTCAGCTCTTCCTGATGCTTCAGTGCTCGTCTGATGGGAATATTTCAGCATTTATTGATCAACTGCATTGGGAGGAGCTTCACTGATGATGTGACTGCTGTGGGAGGAGCTTCATTAAGTGAATTGCAGTGGGCGGGGCTTTGTTGACTGAACTGCAGACTGGTTGGAGGAGGAGATCTGCCCAAATCAAAAATAAATCAGTTACTGTGTTTGTTTTTATAGGGTTAAAGTCCAGAAATCAAACTGTCTGCATCAAATTAAATGGACAAAAGTGATTTTACATTGAAAACCCACTAAATGAAATGTGTCTATTTTAATGTTTTAAAGTACTTTTGTGAAAACAAAATGTTTTAATGTGCCATCATCATTTAGTGTAACAGATATATTTCATGCAAAAAATGAATCAGTTATTTTGACCTGTATTTAATAATATATATATAAGAAATAGAGTCACTGTGTCTTTTTATCATTCAGCTTTAACCCTGTGATTATTCAGGTAGGGTCAGGATAGTCAGATCTACTTCAATCATAAAGTTCTCACCCGCTGCAGCTGAAGATCTTCAGCAATGATGGAGAAGACTCTCTTGTGCTTCTGTTTTGAGGCTCAGTTTAAGGAAAGTCTCACAGGAGACGGTCATAACAATAAAAACACTTTTTTATTGGTCACGACGATACAAAGCAGATAAAACTTAAATCATCTTCAGCTAAAAAGCTCTTTAATCTTCACTTAATGCAGTTCATCTGAGGAAACATTTCACTCCTCAGACTCTTACATTTCTGAAAACTCATTTTAGTGTATTTCATTTACATTGAGTTCACACTTTAATTCTTCCTCTCTAATCTACATGTAGCCTATACTGGTGATTATACTGGATTTAATACAGATCACTGCTTTGATATCTTAAATATGAGATGATTCTGTATTATTAACTCTACTTTGTGCTGCTCTTTATTTCGAAAGGTTTTGTGATCATTGTCTCTTCTGGCCTAATTTCACTACTGCAATCAATGTACTTATTAGAAAATCAAACTTTCAGTTCATATCTATCATATTGCTGTAGTTATTCATCTTTAGTGGTTGGTGATGGTGAGTGTGTGTTTGTTTTTGTGTTATTAATGTCATATTGTGAGAAATAACAGTATTGTCTTTCACTAGAGCAGTTTATAGGATTTTCTCACATATCATGACTCCAATAATCAGTTTCTAATAGCAAACACTCAGAATAAAGTATTGATGATCCTCAGACTATCAACACTCATTCAACAAGACATTCAGATCATCAGCAGATCATCTCACACTCTTTATTTCATGTCAATAGTTCCTGTTTTCACCTCATTTATTATGCTGATGTCTTCAGATCTGCTGTAAATTGACACTTAAAGCTCATTTCATTGCTGTCAACAGACTGAGGGGATTTGATTACTACAAATATGTACATTTATTTCTGTATTCATGCATAATGTTTTTCATACTGTGTAGGCATCTTGCACTCCATTCTTATTTTGGCCTGCATTAACCACATCAATTTCTTCAGGTACACCTTCACCAACATGTGCTCCCTCACCTGCATAGGACTACTCTACAACTTCACATAGATGAACCGGTGCTATCTGAGTGACATTCCAGCTTCTGTGATATCTGGAGATATGAGATGAAAAGGATGTTTTTACACTGAAAGTTTCAGAACATCCATCAAAGGGACAAGTTACAGTCAGCCCCTCTTGTATGTGGCTACTCAAGTGAGACACAGTTGGCAAAATGCTGGAAAAAAGAAAGAAAACCACTATTTTAGATTATCTGTAACTGGCTGCTGACATGCATGAACAGCAAAATTAGGACTTTCATGAGAACGTACCTTGCTCACAAGTTCAATATCCACCATCTCCTTTAATGATGCATGAAGTTGGAGGAATTTAAAAAAAACCCATGAATCACACTTTCCCTGTTGTGGAGTGGCTGTTTTTTGAGATGCAATACATCACAGTCCCACCAGAACCAATCCTCAGGAAGACACTCTCTGCACCTAGAGAGAAAATAAAAAAAAACATTCTAATATAATACATTATTTCAGGGGAATAATTTAAGCTATTGCAAATGTACTTTGATTAGTTCCTATCTGATTTTATAGGACTACACATTAGCTCAGTGTTTAGCACTATCACCTCACAGCACAACGTTCCTAGATTTACTTTTCTCATTAATGTGGTTTTCATCTGGGTATCCAAGTTTTCTACCATTCCACAAGACATGCATCTTAGCTTATAAAGCGCTGAGCATTAATTCTCAGCAAACCGACCCTGGGTAATTAAAGTTTAATTTTATTGAAAAAGGCAACACGAGGGATGACCAACAGCCTCCTTTGCGATAAGGCATTGTAGGCATTTTTCTCTGTAAAGAAAATACAAAATAAAGCTGTAAAGGACGATTTAGATGTGGACCAATTAAAAGTCAACTGATCAATATTTTGAATAAACTTTCATAATTCAGTATCAAACTGGACCAAATCTTTACTACATTGTGTTCTTAATCCATCTACTGCACTGTCAGTTTTGTCTAAGGGTTTTGTCTTTAATTACTTTACTTTTACATGAATTTTAGATTTAAACTTAAATTCATCACTGTTATTTAACAAATTCCTCTTGAGGATTTAGGAAATCTTAGGGAACCTCCACACTGGATGACAGGGAACACTCAACAGGGGGGTATGTGACTGTAAAACACAGAAGAATAACAACAGGTTAGGCTATAACTGCATTCATGTTCTTTCTTTTTTTTTCAACCTACTGTATATACTGATCAATTTTTGAAATCAGACATATTTCTGTTAAGTACTTGGTAATGTCTTCTATAATAGTGCCACAAAAAGGTTTATGAACTTTTAAAGGTCTTTTTGGATATTGGACTATTTTAAATTCTCAACAATCAATTACAGTGATCTAATTTCAGTTGGTCCACCGTTTACATAGTAAATTCCAACAAACGTTAAATAATTCACGTATTACCTGTGGCTGAGGCTTGGCGTCGCCCTCCTCGCCTTCCCCTCGGCTTGCCACGACCTACAAAGACCCTTTTAGAGGTCCGTGGAGGGTCTCCTCCAGAGCCTGACCGTTTCCTTTCCACAGCTGCTCTCTGTGTGTTGGAGTGAATATTTCTTGTAAGACTGATGATGTTAAACGTACTGGAACCAAAAGAAATGTAACTAGTGAAAAGAAAACACAACATAGTGTGTTAGTAAGGTGTCAACTGCTTGAATTAGCCTTGGCATAGAAGTCTCTGTAACTCAGGGGGATGGAGTTCCATTCTTTCACTTTCTTGTTTTTACTTCAATTTGTCCCCCATCTGTATGTTATATATGTATAAAATTGGACACTAACTACTGACACTCTCTGCACCACTCTAACATCTTGCTTAGATGACTTCTGCCCCCTTTTAACCAGACCAGCCCGCGCCACCCCCCCTGCCCCCTGGCTCTCTGATGTTCTCTGTGAGCATCGGTCTAGACTCAGGGCTGCAGAGAGGAAGTGGCGCAAATCTAAAAATCCTATTGACCTAAGCTTATATCAGTCACTTCTTTCTCTACTGATGTCTCCAATGCTAAAACATCTTACTATCACACTAAAATTAACAACTCAAATGATTCCCGCACACTTTTCCAAAATCTTCTCTTCTCTTCTTTGCCCTCCTCCCCTCCCTTCCACATCAGCTCTTACATCTGATGACTTTGCCACTTTCTTCACACATAAAATAACAACTATCAGCGGCCAATTCTCCACACCACACACTGATAATAACATCTTAATTGAAAACACATAAACTCTCCCCTCCTTCTCCATGCTATCTGAGGCAGATGTTTCCAAACTCATCCTTTCCAATCACCCCACTACCTGTCCGCTAGACCCTATCCCCACTCATCTTCTTCAGGCCATCTCCTTCTCAATTCTACCTGCACTCACTCACATAATCGATTCTTCCCTTCACACTGGAACATTTTCCACAGCTTTTAAGCAGGTTAGGATTACCCCACTGCTTAAGAAACCCACTCTGAATCCAGCACTTTTAGAAAACTACAGACCAGTATCCCTTCTTCCTTTCATTGCTAAGACACTTGAGAGAGTTGTATTCAACCAACTGTCTACTTATCTTACACAAAACAACCACCAGTCTGGTTTCAAGAGTGGCCACTCAACTGAGACTGCCCTGCTCTCAGTCACTGAAGCCTTGAGACTGGCACGAGCGACTTCAAAATCATCAGTACTCATCTTGCTGGATCTGTCTGCTGCCTTTGACACAGTGAACCACCAGATCCTCCTGTCAACACTCATGTCGAAGGGCATCACGGGAACTGCACTCCAGTGGTTCAAGTCTTACCTCTCAGGTAGGTCCTTCAGGGTATCTTGGAGAGGTGAGGTGTCCAAGTCACATCATCTTGCTACTGGGGTACCTCAGGGCTCTGTGCTTGGACCGCTTCTCTTCTCCATCTACATGTCATCACTAGGATCGGTCATTCAGGATCATGGTTTCTCCTATCACTGTTATACTGATGACACACAACTCTACCTCTCATTCCAACCAGATGATCCGACGGTTGCTGGTCGCATTGCAGCCTGCCTGACAGCCATTTCTGCCTGGATGAAGGACCACCACCTTCAACTCAACCTTGCAAAAACAGAACTGCTTGTGGTCGGTGCCAACCCAACACTTCATCACAACCTTTCAGTTCAACTTGGGTCATCAACCATTACTCCTTCCAGGACAGCCAGAAACCTTGGAGTGGTGATGGATGATTGTTTAAGCTTCACAGATCATGTTGCAGCAACGACCCGGTCCTGCAGATTTGCCTTGTACAACATCAGGAAGATTAGACCCTTCCTATTGGAACATTCCACACAAGTTCTTGTCCAAGCTCTTGTTCTATCCAGACTGGACTACTGTAATGCTCTCTTGGCTGGCCTTCCAGCATGCACTGCCAAGCCTCTTCAACTGATCCAGAATGCTGCAGCAAGACTGGTCTTCAACGAACCGAAGAGAGCGCACGTCACTCCTCTCTTCATCAGTCTGCATTGGCTGCCAGTAGCTGCTCGCATCCAATTCAAGGCTCTGATGTTTGCCTACAGAACGACCACTGGCTCTGCACCGCTATACCTTAACTCACTACTTCAGGCTTATGCGCCCTCCAGAAGCTTGCGTTCTGCAAGTGAACGGCACCTTGTGGTGCCATCACATAGGGACACAAAATCACTCTCATGGACCTTCTCTGGGTCTGTCCCTGGCTGGTAGAATGACATGCCGTGCTCTATCCGAGCAGCTGAGTCTCTAGCCATTTTCAAAAAAATGCTAAAGACGTATCTTTTTCGTCAGCACTTGACCCAGTAGTAGTAGCACTTACCTTGACTAATATTCTTCTTCTATCTATTTGTGTATTTATTTTATTTAAACATAAATAAATAAATAAAAAATTCTTGCTACGAGCACTTTACTGACATAACTATAACTTCACTCAGCACTTATGTACTGTTGTTCTCATGTTGATTTGATTGATTCTACTACTCTCATTTGTAAGTCGCTTTGGATAAAAGCATCTGCTAAATGACTAAATGTAAATGTAAATAAAATTATTGAGGTGTATAAAAACTCTAACCCTGGCTTCAGCTAGAACGTGGTCATGTTTCAGTTCAAGAGCCATGCGTCTCCCCTCTTTGGTAATGGGGGTCCTGTGAGTCAAGGATATGTCTGGTGGCCATTGCAACACACAGATACAGATAAGACAGACAAGTAGACAAAGACAGAAAGAGAGGAAAGATTGAGAAATTGAGATAGATAACAGATAGAGATTGAAGAGATGGATAGAAATATAGATGGACAGAGGTTGATAGAGATAGAGGTTGGCTCTTAAAAGTGCCTTTGGGTTTTGGGAATCAGGTGTATCTATAGGGTGAAGGTGAAGTTTGACAGGATCAGCAGGGAGAACAGAAAATATTAATTATAGTGTAGGCTAGATATGTTGAAAAAAGGTTTAAACAGTGTACCCCGATAGTGAGAGATACCAATTTTCATAAAAATATATTTTTTTCTTAAAATAAATCAATAAAATTCACGTTTTTCCCATTTTCTGTATGACTGCACAAAAGGCGCATCTTTTTTTTCTTCTTTTTTTGCTGTTAATATGGAAATCATTGGTCGGCCTTTAACACTCTGAGGTCTAAAAACGCGCCGGCGCGTTTTGCAGTTTTTTTTTCACATTGCAGCAAAACAGACTTCAAATACTCCGTCATTTTTTGTCATAGAGACATAAGTAATATATCAATTGAAACTATAGAATGTCTTCTTTTATTTATATACACTCAAAGTAAAAACAAAATGTTGTGCTTTTTGTAAAATAAAGAAAACTAACATGATGCGTGATCTCTCCTCTCCCTCTGAACGAAATCCAATCCGATAATTCTCAGAAAATGAACTGTAACTTAGTGAATACTAATCACAGAAAAATTAAACTTATGTCTAAAAAAACATTAAGATGTCAGGTTTTAAATCATGTAAGTCACATCGAAAACAAACCTTCTGTGTTTATGTAATCTGTATGAAAAGAGAGCCATGTCAGAAGACTGTGATTCAGCTCATTATCCGCTAATGCGGCCACGCCCACGGAGCCAGCGCTTTTCAGACGCAAATTCAGAGGCAATACATGCATTCATCATCTCAATCGTGTATTTATTGTCTTGAAAAGTGTTTATCTGGATGTAAAAGTCATGGTTAGCGATCTCTAGAAGACATACAGTTAGTTCCTGTTTACTTTTCTTCTATGGATGAATTTTAGATGAGTTTTTGTTTCTTTAGCGCCCTCCGGCTGCAGTATGAATTGGAAACTCCATTCATGGAATAGCCTCTTCTTCTTTTAGATGAATTTGTGGACTAAAAATGCACAGAGCGCCCTCCGACTTCAAGGATGAATTGAAAACGCCAGCGCTCATAGTAATGACAGTGAATATTAAATTAAAATAACTCCTCTGTATAGAAAATTGACATAAGCATATGAGAATCCAATATTTCTCCAAATGTGCATGCTTTTAAACTAAAAGCCTATATTCAGACTCTTTGCATCACAGAAATACATTATATTTTAAAGTATAATATAAAACCATTACTTTATATTGTAATAATATTTTTCTGTATGTTTCATATATCATAATGAGCTTGAGACATCACAGAAGGTTTTTTTTCACAGCCTACCTGACTGAAATGCCTCATTAATATGCAAGTCATTTCAGCTCATTACTATCCAATTCTTTTGTCTTCTCAGGTGAGAATGGCCCATTTTCAGTGGTGATTCACGCCTCCTCGCATACTGTGTTCCTTGGCAAAAAGTGTCTTACAAAAACTAAATGAATATATTGTTTTATATGAAGGAGTAGGCAGCATAATTTTTACATAATTCTGAAGCAAAAATTCTAGTCTACAACCTCCAATACCCAAAAGTCTTGTGAACACAGATTTACTATACTTTTTTTGGCCTTATTTCAGTGACTTAAGTTTTTAGTTTTTTCAATAACCACGCATAAATGTTATTCCTTCAAAAACACAAACATGTACATACATGTTCCTCACATATTATTGTAGCCTAGTTTGTGCTGAATACAGTGTAATGACACTTTTTCCATTAATATGTTTATGAAGAACTGAAAAAAGCACAAATGTCAGAGCATGTCAAAACTTCTCCAGGCCCCAAATCAGCCTCAGACTCCAGAGGGTTAATTCGTTGCTCTAACATGTAAACCATGTGAGTCTAATGGCAAAGAAAAGCATCAATTACAACATTTAAACAAGTTTGATCATTACTTTCAAGTCTCGTGGCTTACCTGAGAAGTGGTTTGAGCGCAATGAAGGAGAATTCGCGGCCTGCAGAAATCACCCTATTACGAAGCGGACTGGCTCTGTCTCCATAGCAACGGATGCTGAGGCTCACGGGTAATGCGAGCGTCCACTAATTAATTTATTTTTTATTTGATTTTAATTTAATTAATAAGCACAACTAATCCCCCGTTCTCACAATAGAAGGAGAATCAAATAAAACGGATGCTCATGACATCGTATTGTTGAATTATCAAGCACACTTTCGTGTTTATGTGTTGAAAGCATAGGTTGAAAGAAAGATGAGGATCTATAGTAAAAGTAGATAAGGCTCATGGGTACTGTAGTATTTAGCTTACTGTTCGATTTGACACACCAAATAGATGGAAAAACAGCTTTTCTCAGAAAAGAAACCGTAGCACAATGTTTAGTAGCCTACAGAATATAAAGCAATAAACACAAGGATAAAATCTCCTGGATAAATGTTGAGTAATGTAGTGCTTAAAGTTTAAAAATGAATAACAAATGAGAAAAAACAATGCTTCCGATTGGCAGAAAGAAAAACGTGATGCAGACACGAAAGATGCTTCCTATTGAAATACATTAGATCGAAAGTCCAGCTGAGTGACACGAAAAAAAAAATTTGTGTCCATGAACACAAATCAATGGATTAAATTTCGTGACTATAGCCCTATTCGGACAAGACTAGTTTCACAGGGGGACATTAGAGAAATGTCTGTTTCACAGACGTACTTTGAGATTTTAATCCCGTCCGAATCTGCCATGTCTGTCTTTTTCTCACACGACCTCTGTAAAAATTCCAGAGCAAATTACCTACTGTTTTTCGTCCTCAGACAAATCTAATCCCGTCCGAATGCGAATGTCTGTGATTTCCGAAAATGTTTTTTCCAAAACGCTTTTTCTTGTGTGTTTTGGTCAACGTGAACTACCGTACAATCTCTCGCTATCGCACCGGTATTCAAGTTTCTGCTTTTTGCGCACCGATAATGGATGTAGATGTGTTTGGTAGGGGGAGAGTGGGGTAAAGTGAGTAAAGTGGTTTTTAAAAAAGTCATCGTGTGTCTCACTTTACCCCAGCTTAGGGGTAAACTGAGACAGTCCAGAGAAATCAAGGGGGTAAACTGATCTACTTACTTTTTTCCACTCTGAAACTAACATAACAACACATGTTGTAACAGTTAGAATCCTGACAGCTAGCTTGACAACCACACATTCCAGAAATAATGTCGGACTAGTAACAGAATCATGGGGATTGATCAATTAAGCAAATTTTTTTCTAAACACTTGAAAGTAACTCTGAACAAAATCAAATACAACATAATATAATTCAAAATATTTTAATTAACATTCAAATGACAGATAGAACCAATAGAAAGACAGATAGAAAGAATTAGATTCTTGCCGCTGTTTTGACTACTTTACACATTTTATGAGCTCTTCACAAGTTCCCAGCTGGCCAAAATACTATCACACGCAGGCTACGTGCTGCTACATACTGCTACGCACACACAAGGAGCACATTTACCTCAGCACACAGCATTGTTTGGGATTTTTGTTAAGTTCCAGATCAAGTTCAAGTTCAAAATAGGCAATATGTCATAAAATCTGACCAATCACATTGTGAATGTATCCCTATGCCTCAAGGTTCGGTGTCTTTTGGTTCGGTGATAAAATTGCCAATCTGAACGCTAATTGGACCAGGACTAAATGTTTTTTCTTCTTCTTTGGTCCGGACCAAATATAACCAAACGAACCAAACTACAAGTGTGAACGCACCCTTAGAGCCAGCTAGTGTCTGGGTGTCATAGCAAAGCACAGTCAGAACCAGCTAGAACAGCCTGGGACTCAGAATACAGGACTAAATCCACCTGTATTAGAACATCAGCCTACTGTCATACTCTGCAACTAGACCTACTCTACATTCCAGCCCTGAAGGTTACAGGGAAAGATGAGGAGTTGCTCTCTCCATCTCTCCAGGCCTTTTAGGTTGAGGCAGCTTCTTCACCACATCACTTTTAGGAACATGTGCCACATCATTCTCCTCTAGGGGTGTTTTGCCCCAGAGGTTGTCTTCCTGGTGTTTTGCCTTGGCATGATGGCTTTTCTACAATGTTTATGACATTAAAAATAAAAACATATGTAATGTAATATTACATTAAAATATGTTTAAGACTAAATTTAACTTGTGCCTCATGTCTCACTTTACCCCAAAGCATTTGTCTCTCTTTACCCCACCACCACATTTTAGAAAAAAACAATCTCTCTTAGCAATTCAGGCTAATCTTCAGCTAGCATCATCACATGGTTTTATATGTTGATAGTCCATCAACATGTATGATATAAATTTTTCTACCTGAATCAGTTTCCTTTGGCACAACAGTTGATTAAGTTGACGGCAAGAAAATTTACTTTTACATGCAAAAAAAATATTTCTGTGAAAAAAACATGCTTAGCACAGCACCATGAGGTCCTCTCCTTCATGGCCAAGAGGAAATGTGAGGGGCTTGAAAACATAATTGTCACATGACCACAAATGTGTTCAGTTGCCTAGATACAAGGGGTGTCTCACATTACCCGATGTCTCACATTACCCCACTCTCCCCTAATATGTGGTTTATTAAAAAAAGTTAATTTCAATACATATACAATTAAATATCAATACAATTTATTAATTTATTAAAAACATAATAAATACAATTGAATTAAAACAAAGTTAATTCAAATAAAAACAATTAAAATAAGTTCATTACATAAAATTCATTGCATAAAATTCATTTACAATCATTTCATTTCAATACATGTATTATTTTAATGAATACAATTAATTAAAAATAAATTCATTTATTTATTTAAATAACTTATTTTAATTTAAAAAATCATTTAATTTCAATAAATATCCATCAGGTTGTACTGTAGAAGAAGAAAAGAACAAGACAAGGTAGCTGCAATATCAAAACTTTGTTTTGGTTTTCAAAAAAGCAAACAACATGTGTAAATTACAGTTCATATTAACTTTAGAAAAACAATAGGAACTCACATCTTTCCAGAAAAGTAATGAAACATTACATGAGAGAAATAAATGACAAATATCTTCACTTTCTTTTTTTATATCAAGCATATATCAAGCTACGTCACAAAATTGACACAAGAGCATTACAAGGGTATATATTATGCAACATTTTAAAATGCACTTCTTTCACTCTATTGGGTATACAGTATTTATATGGTAATAACGTCTCGGTTACAAAGGTAACCCTCGTTCCCTGAAGGAGGGAACGGAGACGTACGTCGGACAGACCGACGAATAGGAATCTCGCCAGAGAGGCCAATCTACTTCGAGTGTAACTAAACGAGCCAATGCACATTGGCATGCAATCATCTGCATCAGCTGCTCGCCTCGCAGCGCGGGTATATAATGAGCAGCAGGTGCGTTGCATCTTCAGGTTTTCGCTGAGGAGCCGAACCAAGCAGGTGGCAGCACAGCAGGACAACAACTGTGGCGACGGGACGTACGTCTCCGTTCCCTCCTTCAGGGAACGAGGGTTACCTTTGTAACCGAAACGTTCCCATTCAGTCGGTCACGTTCGACGTACGTCGGACAGACCGACGAATAGGAATCCCTACCAAAGCGCCACAGGAGCTGCCCCCTTCCAGCGCTCTGTTGTAAGCCACCTGAACCCCCTTGCCTGCGGACGGTGGGACAGGGCTAACACACAGAGAGGGTCGATCACTGTTGTTCCAAAACCCATTCAGTGAGACTATTGGATAATGCTGGGAAAGCGTAACCTTCGTTTGAAGGAACGCTGCGGAAGCCACATCCTTCCCCGAAGGAGTTATGTGGAAGTACATATGGACTAACCCTGTAGGGCTGTGCTACATATGGAAGAACTGGGGTGACTCCAACTCGATAGAGATGGGTTCTCCCAGAGGGAAAGACACGGGCTTCGTTTAAGAGCAGCCGTGGAAAAAGCCATATGGGATTCCCGTAGGGTCACACATATGGAACCCAGCCTAAATCCGGTTCTCAAGGATACAACGGAGTATAGGCCTGGCGCCAGACGCTCCGCCACGTCGGCTGCCGAATAACCGGAGGACTCAACAGGGTCTGCCCGTAGGGACTCTCTGGAGAATAGAACGCGCATGTAGCGCAGCAAGCCGACACTAAGCCGGGGCCTCTCCGTGCCTCTGACCCGAGGCGAGAACACGGGAGGAGACCGGCTCGACACGAAGGCTATAGTATCTAGCGAACGTGTTGGGTGTCGCCCAGCCCGCAGCCCTACAAATGTCTGTTAGCGAGGCGCCATGAGCCAGCGCCCAGGAGGAAGCCACACCTCTCGTGGAGTGAGCGTGCAACCTGAGCGGGCAGGGCACGCCCTGAGCTTGGTAAGCCAGGGCGATGGCATCCACTATCCAGTGGGCCATCCTCTGCTTGGAGACAGCCTTTCCCTTCTACTGGCCTCCGTAACAGACAAAGAGCTGGTCTGAGGTCCTGAAGCTTCGAGTTCTGTCTATGTACAGTCGCAAGGCGCGGACTGGACAGAGCAAAGCCAGGGCTGGGTCTGCCTCCTCCGAGGGCAGCGCTTGCAGGCTCACCACCTGATCCCAGAAGGGAGTGGTAGGAACCTTGGGCACATAGCCAGGCCGGGGTCTTAGTACCACGTGGCTATCACCCGGCCCTAACTCCAGGCACGATTCGTCGACCGAAAATGACTGCAGGTCCCCTACCCTCTTGATGGAGGCCAATGCCACCAGCAGCAAAGTCTTCATAGACAGAATATTTAAGTCTGCTGACAGCAAAGGCTCAAAGGGAGCAATCTGGAGTGCTCTGAGCACCAGAGTAAGGTCCCAAGAGGGTATGGAGGGGGGACGAGGAGGATTTAACCGTCTCGCCCCCCTAAGGAACCTGACGACCAGGTCGTGCTGACCAACAGATTTGCCATCTATGTGGTCGTGGTAAGCGGAGATAGCAGCAGAATGGACTTTGAGGGTGGAGGGGGACAGCCTACGCTCCAACCCTTGCTGCAAGAAGGAAAGCACGACACCGATCGAGCATCTTCGGGGGTCTTCTCAGCGAGAAGAGCACCACTCGACGCACAAGTTCCACTTCGAGGTGTAAGCACGTCTCGTAGACAGTGCACGTGCCGAAGTGATGGTGTTAAGTACCTCGGGGGGTAAGTCACCTAGAACCTCCGCGTCCCGTCCAGGGACCAGACATGGAGTTTCCAGAGGTCTGGACGTGGGTGCCAAAGAGTGCCCCGTCTCTGAGAAAGAAGGTCCTTCCTCAGAGGAATGGGCCAGGGAGGGGCTGTCGCGAGGAGTGAGAATTCTGGGAACCAGGTCCGGTTGGGCCAGTAAGGCTCCTCGTCCTCCCTGACTTTGCACAGAGTCTGTGCAAGTAGGCTCACTGGGGGACATGAATGGCGCGAAGCGACCTCAGAAACTTCCGACTCCACAGGAGGAGATGGCGGGCGAGTTGCGACATGCGACGGGAGCGTAGACCACCTTGACGGTTGATGTACGCACCGGTCGCAGTGTTGTCCGTACGGACCAGTACATGCTTGCCCCGTAGCAGGCCTTTGAGGCGGCTCAGAGCAAGGCGTACTGCCAGCAACTCGAGGCAGTTGATGTGCCAATGCAGATGGGGTCCCGTCCAAACCCCTGACACTGCATGCCCGTTGTACGTGGCACCCCAGCCGATGGCAGAAGCATCTGTGAACACCACAGCATGCCGGGACACCTGTTCTAGGGGCACTCCTGCCCGAAGAAACAAGGGGTCCGACCACGGACTGAAGGTTCGGCGGCACTCCTGAGTGATTGGCACCCGGAACGTACCGCGCTGCCACGCCCATCTCGGGACTCGGCCGTGAAGCCAGTGCTGAAGCGGTCTCATATGAAGCAGACCGAGCGGTGTTACAGCCGCAGCAGCCGCCATATGCCCCAGGAGCCTCTGAAAGAACTTCAGTGGGACCGCTGTCCTGCCGTTGAACGTATTCAGGCAGTTCAACACTGACCGAGCACGTTCCTCTGTGAGGCGTGCTATCTGCTCGACCGAATCCAACTCCATACTGAGAAAAGAGATCCTCTGCACCAGGGCGAGTTTGCTCTTTTCCCAGTTGACCTGAAGCCCCAACTGGCTGAGGTGTCTGAGCACCAAATCCCTGTGTTCGCACAACTGATCCCGGGACTGTGCTAAAATGAGCCAGTCGTCGAGATAGTTGAGAATGCGAACACCCTGTTCTCTCATGGGAACAAGGGCTCCCTCCACGACTTTCGTGAAGACGCGGGGAGACAGGGCCAGCCCGAAGGGTAGGACTCTGTACTGATATGCCCGACCTTCGAACGCGAACCGCAGGAAAGGCCTGTGTCGCGGAAGGATCGAGACATGAAAGTACGCGTCCTTCAGGTCGATCGCTGCAAACCAATCCCGGGGACGGACGCATTCGAAAATGCGTTTCTGCGTGAGCATCTTGAACGGTAGCTTGTGAAGGCTCCGATTCAAGACGCGCAGATCCAGGATCGGTCGTAACGTACTGAGACCGTACCAGCAGGACCAGAGGAACCACAGGCGCACCCGCAGCGGGGCAGCGAGGTGGAACGCAGGGACGCGGCCCGGGGGGCTCTCTCTGCGAGGCGGCCCGACGCGGCGTCACAGTGTGCTGTGCAACACTTACCTGCTTCCACGGGTGGACAGAGGGAGCAGTCGAGGCTTTGACTGCCTGCTGCTCGCTGCTGTCCGCTGGCGAGAGAAGAGGGGGATGAGAGTGGTGAGGTTCTTGCCCTCCCACTGCTCTCCAAGCCCTCTTCGGACCCGGAGATAGAGGAAACTGCTCTTTTATTGAGAATTTGGGTACCGCTGGCTGTTGGGCCAGCGGCGGAACAAAAACAGAAGGAAACAAAAGATTCTCCACTCTGCCCTCCTCCGGGGGAAGGAGCGGTGCGGTCACCACCTCCTGTAGAGCAGTCCTCTCCATCTCCGGGTCGCTCCACGGCGCCGCTTAGCCGGAGACTGCTGCTGCTGGGGCGCGGGAGCGGGGGCGGCCGCAGGGGGCGCCCTCGGCGACGAACAGTCTGAGGTGCTGCGGGCGGTGGTGGAGCAGCAGCTGACCGCCTCGGCAGGATATGACTGATGGCCTCAGACTGCTTCTGTACAGTCGAGAACTGTTGGGCAAAGTTCTCGACCGCGTCGCCGAAGAGGCCGGTCTAGGACACGGGGGAATTAAGAAACCTGACCTTGTCGGTATCTCTCATGTCCACGAGACACAGCCAGAGATGGCGCTCCTGGACCACAAGTGTGGACATCGCACGACCCACTGACCGCGCCGTAACCTTCGTCGCACGAAGCGCGAGGTCCGTCGCGGCACAAAGTTCCTGAAGAACTTGTGGGTCATGACCACCCTCGTGCAGATCCCTCAGTGCCTTGGCCTGATGGACCTGCAACAACGCCATAGCGTGTAGGGCAGAGGCAGCTTCCCCACAGGCCTGGTAAGCCTTGCCGATAAGATCTGACGAGTGCTTACAGGCCCGGGAAGGGAGAGACGGCTCCCCCCGCCAGGTGGAGTTAGGGCACAGTTGCATAGCAACGGCCCGTTCCACAGGGGGTATGCGCGTATAACCCTTCGCTGCCCCGCCGTCAAGGGTGGTGAGGGAAGAGGACCCACCGATACGGTTTCGGGCAGTAAAAGGTGCCGTCCACGTGCCAGTGAGCTCTTCATGCACCTCCGGGAAGAAAGGCACTGGGGTGGGGGGCTGAGAACCAGCCCTTGCCACCCCGAGATACCAATCGTCCAACCTCGAGGGTTCGGGACACGGTGGAGGATTCCACACGAGCCCGACCCTGTTGGCGGCCCGGGAAAGCATAGCCATCATTTCCGGGTCTGAATCGGGCACAGTTGTCACTCCTGAGGGAGGCAGCTGCGCCGAATCGTCATCCGCGTAAGTATCAGGCTCACCCTCCGATGCAGCGATCGACATCCGGTCGTCCTGGGGAGCTCCGAAGGATACGGATGGTACACACCTCTGGGGTGGTCCACCGCGCTCCCCCGGCAGCTCTACTGGCTGCGGAGTGCAGGAGGGATGAGGGTTCCTAGGGGGTTGGTTCCCCGAAGGAAGCGCGCTCACCGTGATCCTCAGGTCACCAGTGACGCTGCCCAAAGCAACCCTCTGAGGAGGATTGGAACGAGGCAACGGCACTGGGACTCCACCCCTTTGCAGGAACTGGAGTCTAGACCGCAACTCCGCGACGGTCATCTTCCCACAATGGGTACATGACTCGTCCACAAACGCCGCCTCAGCGTGCCTTAAGCCCAAGCACGCGATACAGCGTTGGTGACCATCCCGAGGCGTCAGGTAACGACCGCATCCAGCAGCACACAAGTAGAACGACATCTTTAAAAAGACGCGAACTACTCGTGTAAGCTCTTTCAAGGACTGACTCTTTTAGGTGCTGAAGCACGCAGGGGAATAGCCGCTGCAGCACAGACAGGGAATGTGCAGCCTGTCGTGTGCACTCTCTTTGCAGACGCTGCTCTTACCAGCTGTGAGAACAGCTTTTTAGCGCTCTTAAAGCGCACCGTCACCAGCCGTGAAAACGGCCTTCACGCTGATACACAGCTTATTTGCTCAAATAAAAAAGGCAAAACACAAAGCAAAGAAGAAAAAATCGGCCCCGCTGCTGTGCTGTTCCTCCTGCACCGGACGAGAAGAGCAGTCAGAGAGAGAGCTGGCTCGTTGAAGTCCGTTCTTCAAACATTCGCTCGTAGAAACCACCGTGTTTGCTCAGTAGTCTGGCTCCGAAGCGAAAAGCTGAAGATGCAATGCACCTGCTGCTCATTATATACCCGTGCTGCGAGGCGAGCAGCTGATGCAGATGATTGCATGCCAATGTGCATTGGCTCGTTTAGTTACACTCGAACTAGATTGGCCTCTCTGGCGAGATTCCTATTCGTCGGTCTGTCCGACGTACGTCGAACGTGACCGACTGAATGGGAACTATGTTTTCCTCCACTGAATGTTTTCTATTTTAGAACCCAAAAAACTTCCCTTTTGGAGAAATTGGGTTTCGAGATTGAGAAAGTTGACGAATAAATGTATTATTACATTCTTTACTTAAAAGCGAAACACCTCCCAAACATAACTGTGAAAGTAGTTTTGAGCATGACTCATGGGAAAGGAAAGCTTTCATCAGACATATAATTATGTTTAGAGATGTTCCGATACCCCTTTTCCATTCCCGATACCGATTCCGATACCTGAGCTCAGGGTATCAGCTGATAACGAGTACTGATCCGATACCTGGATGTGTATCTGTATACTACTAGACCTGTATGAATTTATATAATTATTTTTAGGGCTTGTGTATTGCCAAGAATCTTGTACAAGACATATCACGATACAGGGATTATGATATGATATATTGTGATATATTGCGATATTTCTCTTTTTTTGTTGTTTTTTAGAAAAATATCATTTAAAAATGGTCATAAAGAACACTCAACCATATGCATAAGACCTGACAAGCAACCTTATTTTAATCAATACAGTATAATTTGCATTTATATCACTAATCACTATTTTGTGCAATCTAAGTGAAAATAGTAAAGTGACTGCAGGATTCTTTATGTGTATGTATTAAAGGTTAACAGTATAGCAGTTTTTAATTTTTGAACTATTTAACAAGAGAAAGAGCATAGCCCATTCCACGACTGAATGACTGTTTTATATTTAATACTGTAAAGCTGTTTGCTTTAAAGCAGTCTATTTTATAAAGTGCTATTTAAAGTACTGAACTGCAGAGCTGGTGCAACCATATCCAGTCGCTATGAGCAGATGCTTTCTTTCTGCTGCCCACCGCTGTCAATTTGGTTGTGTGTTTATTTTAGTTACTGAGAGGAAAACGTGCAGTACATACTTCATATTCTATCGAAAGCTTCTCTGCAGCGTGGATGACGTCGTTAAGTGAGCTCTCAGATTCATTGCGTTTCCTGAGTTTTGGATATTAACATGCCTATTTTGCAAACAAAATGACTCTTGTTGATTTCCTTATTGGCTTCTTTATAGCCAAAATGAGTCCACACTTCAGCTCTGTACACCGCGGAAGCGTAATAATTCTATCATCTTGTAAATTGGGTTTGCTAATGCTAACGCTATTGATGCACCTTACGCTTCTCTGGCTCTACATCAGTTTGCAATTTTGTCGGTAATCTTTATCGCTCGTTGGCTGTCTTTTGAAAACTTTGATTGAATGAATCTTCTAAAGATTGTTGATTCTGGCGCGCCTAATCCTTCTCCGTCCTAGCCTTTCTGTAACCATTGTGTTGCGCGGGGTGACGCGTCTTCAAAGTCAGTGGTTGCTTGTGGCAACACAGCACAAATTCCTGTGTTTGCATTCTGAGCTGCGAATTCTCTTGCTGCATTAAGCAAAGATAGCGGACACAACTCGATCTAGTTTAAGAAAATAGTATCGGATCGGTACGCGAGTTTAAGTACTCGCCGAAAGCTTTCAATTAAATTTAATATTTTGAAATCACTAATGAAATCTGATAGCTCAAATTATTTTTCCAAATGCTGGAATCATGACACACACACACAGGGCTGGGGAGTAACGAAATACATGTGATGACGTTACGTATTTAAAATACAAAATTTGAGTAACTGTATTTCGTTACTGTTACATTTTAAATAAATGGTAATCAAATTACAGTTACATTCAAAAAGTATTTTAGATTACCAAAGTGATTACTTTGAATTTTAATGTCATTTATGTAATTTAATAAGCTATTAACATAAGCTGTTTGAGGATTTTTAACCAACGAGCCAATGTTGATGATTCTCCGACTCTGTTTAAAAAAAAAAAAACGCGCGCAGCCTGTTCAGATATTTGTAACCTGCAGAGACATCAGACATGAGATCGCATGCAAAAATGGACGGGAAAACAGGGCATAACGCATTTCTCTAGTGGAAATTCAGTTTTACTTATAAACATGAAAAAGGACGTACAGTAGTGCAATGCAAGCTATGTCTGCCTGCAACAAAACTTCTATCGGCTTCAAAGGATTCAACATCTAATCTGAAAAAGCATCTTGAGGTAGGCCTAAGCTGTTCTTGGTCTTCGAAAATGTTATTTTACTTATTTACTCCTTATTTTCCTATTTACTCGTAAGTTGAGCTTTGTATGGTTAGCTTAATATGTATAATAATTTATTAGGTCTTTGAAAAATAACACAAAATCCTAATAGAATTAACATCCACTTAATCATATACGTTAAATAATGTTTTATAAAGCCAGTTTCTTGGTGTACTTTACAGACAAACTTTAAATCTTTAATAATTAAATCCAAATGTTTAGTTATTATGGCGCGTGTGCGAGTTCATGATCAAAAATAGATGCAGTAGTCCACTGGTCATAAATCCAAGAGTTTTTTAGTTTTATTTTGGTCTATCTTTATTCCGGGCTTGCAAACAAACTGGTTTATAATAATTTCCCAAAATGTCAGGAAATATTTACTAAGCTTGTCAACAGGACGTTAACACAGGCACACGCTGAATACGGACACAAAGAGGAGAACAGACGCGCCACAGAGAAAATACTGCATCATGCACAAGCTCACTGCTCGCGAAATATAGGAAGATTAATATAAATGTTAAATTGGGGTTGATATGAATGTATCTCTGAAGGGAACTGTCTTCAGAAAAGTTTTGATGGCTTTTCCTCTTATCTCCAGCACAGCGCTGCTTTGTGTATAGTGGTAACCATGGAAACGTTATATCGCTGCTGTTCCATAAGCGCCGCCTACTGTCAGAGAGTGAATTTACATTTTCATTCAGTCCATCTGCTGATTTTGTTTTGTTATGAAGCATAATTTCACAAAGCTAAAGTCAGACCATGCTGTTAATCTTGAAATTATACAATAATTTAAATGAAAAACAACTGCTCATGTTCATAACATCTTTGTTGGGATTGTGATAAAAATCCAGTGTTTGCCTCTAATATCAAAGAGCTACACATATTTTTTTTAACAAATAAACAACAAATAAATTTGCTTTATAAATATGCAACCAATATCAGAATCGGCCAGTTTGCTTCTATTGGCCATGAAAAATCAAAATAGGTGCATCACTAATAACAATAGTACAAAAAATAAATAGGATTATTTAAAAAATATTTTTTTTTTTTTTTTTTTTTTTTTTTTTCCACAGTTTGTTGTTTATATGGTTAATATAAATGCAGCTATCAGTGCACTAAGGTTAAATATTAACATATTTATACTAGGGATAGTTCACACAAAATGATCATATTTTTTTCCAAACCTTGTGAAACACAAAAAGAGAATAACGATGGAGAGATGCAAAACACTGTTGAGAAACCATAGGTGAGTCAGCTTTGAATACAGGCCTTCTCTCGAGATTATTCGGCAGATCATTTAATTTTCTTTATAAACATTGTAAATTTTACAAACAAACTTTGTTAATAAAACAATTAAACCACTGTCAATTCGACTCTATACACCTATAAAACAACCTATATTTTTAACAATATTTTATTGTTGTTATTTAATATATTGTTATTAGTGCTGTCAAAATTAGCGCGTTAACGCATGCGATTAATTTGAAATATTTAACGCGTTAAAAAAAAATTAACGCAATTAACGCGGTTGCAGTTTTTTTTTTATTTCCGGTTGTGGCCCATGTGTGTTCAACGTGCAAAGAAATATGGATAAGACCAAGGAAGGACTTTTAGACGGAAAGTTTCAGTATAAAACTCTGCCGGATGGTTCTGTGGATAAAACAAAAGTAATCTGTGCATTTTGCAAAGCCGAATTTAATTACCACAGAAGTAATTCGTCTTTGGCATATCACTTAAAAGCAAAACACCCCACCGAAACCATCTCTACGGGGCCTCGCCAATGTAAATTGCAGGAGTGCGTTCGTGGTAAAATGACAAGATCTGTAAGTGATAAGGTAATAAATGCTTAGGTTATTTGGATAGCTTAAAACCTCCGACCCATTAACATAGTAGATGACGATGGACTGCGGGACATCATTAGAACTGCATCCGGAGACGCCTCATACAATATGCCCTCAAGAGGAACCATCATGTCAAAAATACACACTTTGTATGACGATGAGAAGGCACGGAGGATGAACACGTTACAGCAAGCGACACACATCGCACTGACAGGGGACCACTGGACTTCTGTGAGCAATGACAACTACTTAGGCATCACAGTGCACTTCGTTGATAAAGAATGGAAATTGCATTCATTCGCACTAACCGTGTCTAAAACTGAGGAACGACAGTACGCTGAGGCATGTGCGGATCATTTTCTCGATGTGGCAAGAGAATGGAAAATCGAGGACAAGTTAAGCACACTTGGCACTGACAGTGCTCGTAATATGGTTGCTGCCGCGAGACTACTTCCATTTGAACACCTGCCCTGCACGGCCCACATTTTGCAACGAACTGTCACAGTTTCCATTCACGGCAGTGGATTTGAAAGTGTCCTAGCTAAATGTCGCAAGATTGTTGGGCACTTTAAGCATAGTCCATCCAACGCTCACGAACTAATGGAACAGCAAGTTGCATGTGGACAGAAACAAGAATCTCTCGTTCAGGACGTTACGACTAGATGGAATTCTACCCTAGAGATGGTCAAGCGAATTCAGCGAAACAAATCTCCACTGACCACTACCCTGGCTCAGCAAAAGAGCAGTGTTGCCATGTTGACTACACAGGAGCTCGCCAAACTGCAAAAGCTGGAAGAACTACTTGAACCTTGCAGGTAACGTTAGATTAATATTATTTTCTCCGTCTCTTGTCTGTTTTCACTATCCCCCAATCTGTGTGTGCGTGTGTGCCCGCTGCCAAGGCATGCTGCGTAAAACAAAAATAAAAATAAGTTAAGATTAGTGTAAAACATTATTAAAAAGGTGAAAAAGAAATAAATATGGTGTTGAACAATGTAATGTAAATAAAATACAATTGTGTGTGTGTGTGTGTGTGTTTGTGTGTGTGAGAGAGAGAGAGAGAGAGAGAGTGTAAGTGTACATGTTACATACTGGCACAAAATTATTTTGTTTGCATTTAATAGCAACATCTTGTGCTTTCCATTGCAGATATGTAACTGACCTGCTGGGAGGAGAGCAGTACATCTCCTGCTCAGTGGTATTGCCAGCCTTGTGCCACTTGTTCAAAATTATGGAGTCCACAGAGGATGATCCAGCCTATGTAGTTAAATTCAAAAATGATTTTACTTCAGACCTATCTAAAAGGAAGGACAGCACTAATCTCACATGGCTGAAGATCGCTACTGCAATTGACCCAAGGTTTAAAGACCTAAAGTGTCTTCCCAAAGATGAAAGGAATGAGGTGTGGGCTTCACTAAGCAAGCTGTTAATGGCACAGAGTCCTGGAAAACAAGAGTCTAAAGAGACAACAGACCAACAGCCACCAAAGAAGAGAAGGATCTCCATCTTGCTGGATTCTTCTGATTCAGAGTCAGATGAAGAGGAAGAGTCCATAGAACAGTGTCTTAACCGCTACAAAGCAGAGCCCAAATTGCACATGGAGGGTTGTCCACTACAGTGGTGGAAAAAGAGAGAAGCAACACATGCAAGGCTGGCACCAATAGCATGCAAGTATCTGTCAACCCCTGCTACAACGGTGCCTTGTGAGAGACTGTTCTCACTCTCAGGTCACATCATTCAAAAGAAAAGGGCCACATTGTCCCCTGATAATGTCAACAGACTGGTCTGTCTCAGCAACTGGCTGAATGTAAAGGAGGACTAAGCAAAATAGTTTCTACTTTATAATTAATGTTCTCAACTCTCAGCAATACAACGTTACAATGAGTACAATTGTTTGTATACATTCCTTTATTATTATTATTTTCCAATTTCCATATTTGCAATGACTATACTTTGGAATTTTTTTGCAGTCCACTTAGAATTCAACATGGAAATCATTTTTGTTTTTTTATTGGCATTGATTGTTTTGAAATTCAAATGGCACTTACATGCCTGTGTTTTTATTTCTGTAATAAATATGGCTTTCAAGCCAACAGTTAATTTGGAGGATATTGATGGTTTATTGCAGGTATGTTGTTTACATGAGAAAATCTGTGTTACAAGTTAAACATAAAACAATCATATTTTGAATTTAAATAGTTTCTTTGTCTTGAGTTTACATTAATTATTTACATTTTACATTTACATATCCAAAAAGTTTCAGTCTTTTAATTGCGATTAATCACGATTAATTTCAAAAAATTGTGCAATTAATTAGTTAATTTTTTTTAATCGATTGACAGCACTAATATATATATATATATATATATATATATATATAAACATTTTAATGAATTTTACTTTTGTTTTTCAGGAAATGAAGAAATAAACTGCCTGGCAGACCAGTGCAAAAAAAAACTAATAAAAGTAATTTTGACAAATCCTGTCTCTCAAAAGTCTTCCGTCTCTGTTGGCCTCTAAAATCTGTCGGTGTTCCTCTGGGCCATCTTCCTCAATACAAGGAGGGTGGCTCTCTCCTCTTATAGTGGCAATATTGTGAAGCACAACACAAGCCACAATAATGCCGCATGCCCTCTCTGGACTAACCCGGAGCCCACGCAGACACTGAAACCGAGATTTGAGGATCCCTATAGTCACCTCCACCTTGGCCCGTGTTCGGCTGTGAGCCAGGTTAAACCGTGTCTGTGGTCCAGGCTCAGGTTCAGGGTAGGGTGTCATTAAATAGGGCAGACAAGGTTATCCTCTGTCCCCCAGCAAGTAACCATTGTACTGTCCTGTAATGATTGAAGTGTACAACACAAATATAGTAAAAACGAAAAAACAAAAATTGTATAAAGCAAATCATACCCTGCTGAAATGTCTGGCATAATGATGACTCGCGGAAAATTCTGGCATCATGCACAGATCCTGGCCATTTTGCCTCGACATTGGTGATGATTTGGGTTGCCTCACATATTACCTATAGTTAGTGGAAAAAGTAATGACTTTGATGATTTTAAGAAGGGGAAAAAATTAAGTTGTTACCTGCACATTGATACTATGAATAGATTTCCTATTAACATAGTCTCCCTCATTTATTGATGGAGCTTTAATAGGAATGTGAGTGCCATCAATGCACCCAATTACATTTGGAAACCCTGAAACAGAAAGTTATGGAAGTATGAAGTGTGTGCATAATGAATACATGTATAGATATTAATAATATGACTAAATATTAAATATGCGTCATATATTTTACTACAAAGGACAAACCTGCCACTCTGTGGTTTTCGTCTTTAATAACAAGCAGAGGTTTATGGCCAGGGAACTGTACAAACGTGGGTAACAACTGTTTAAGTGCCAGACACACTGTACGAACGGCTCTACACACAGTTGCCTTTCCCACATGCTCTGAATCGCCCACACTGTACAAATTTTTTTTTTTTTTTTTACACTCAGAAATAAAGACAATATTAAAGAAAGAAAAAGTTTCTCCTGTTTTTTTTTTTGCTGTATAATTAAATGAATTGTGAAACTAATAAAATCAACATAAAATGAATGAAAGCACTGATGTGTATTGCGTTTCTCTTTTTTAAATTATTATGTGGCTAAATCACCTGTGCTACACTAACATACAGGAAGTGCTTAAAAATTTGCAAAGTAATTTCAAACACACTAGGGCTGCGTTCCAGTTCGGTTTTAGACACGCACTCGCGAACTTCCCTAAACACTTCCCCTCGGGGGAATCCCTGCCGCCATTTTGAAGTGCGTTCCACTTCGTGAAGTGGACGAGGGAAATTTATATGGACAGACCCTCGCTCCCTCCAGCGAGTCCAGTGGCGCCTGCAGCTGTACGGCTGTATGCACTGTGCGTACCTTGAGAGGGCGCTATTAATGCCGTTTTTATTTTTTACATAATTTTTAAATTGATTATTAAAATCTATCTGCGTACACTCATTAAGAGTGTAACATTAAGAGAGCAAGAAAGAATGAAAATAAATAAAGGTGTGCGTTTGTATGTTGTAAAGTCAAACGTGTGTATGTGCATCCATGGGTGGGCCTGGGGGATATGGCTGAAAAGAAATCTGATTGGCTGGTTTAGTTTCATCGTTTTTTTTCCAACACATGGAATTTTTTTAAAAACAGGCTCAAAATGAGTAAACACTCTCTAAAACAGCTAAATTCGACTTAAACATTTGCCTAAAACTACTGAGTAGGTATGGAGAAATGAAACCTAATAAATCTTTGTTAATAAATCGTTTATTTCAATAATATAATTCACATATTAAAGTCTGGCAATAGATGAAATGTATGGGATCAACAAAAACAATTAGGCCTCTAATAATAATATTAATACTAATGCATACTGAGTTGTTTGAGGCAATATTGTGCTGTTATTTTATAGTAAATACTGTTTATATGACAGAACATATGATGATGTAGTATAGGCTGCAGGCTTATATATTTAAAATATTTAGTAAATGGACTTGAACTTCCATATAGTATGTGTTAAAAAATTCTGACACGCAAAGTGAAGTTTCACTTGACTAGAAAAAAACAACGTAAAAAACAAAACAAAACAAAAAATTAAAGAAGCATTAAGCACATCAGAGTGCAGTTACATCAAATTTTCTAAGTGGTGGTGAACATAAAAGAGACTGTCGATCACTCGATTTGTACAGCATTAGATCGTTCCCACCAACTCACTGATTTATTTTATATAATAGTTTTTTTGCGGACAGGAAAAAAAAAAGAAAAAAAAAAGGGGGGGGTTAGTTCTGTGCGTACCCTGAGATAAAATCCTGCAGGCGCCCCTGAGCGAGTCTACTTCATATGGACACTTCAGGCAGCTCCATAACCCACAATGCAACACAATTGTGACGTCACCGCATATCGCGTTTAATTTACCCCACCACAAACAACTCTATGATATATTAATTATTTTTTAAACATTTTAAACACACATATATACATATAGAATGCTGTATTAAACAATTTTGTAAGGGGAAAAAATAAATAATAAATCAGTTCCATTGCGGATATCAAGTGATCAAGGGCTTAGGACGTTCCAGTTCAGCCCATACAAAGGTTCCGCCAGAAGTGGGCACTCGTGCAACGTAAGCAATGACGTACATCCGAGTCAACGAGACCGAGGGAAGTTAGCGAGGGAAGGGCATTTAAAAACCGAACTGGAATGCAGCCTAGAGCAAACCTCATTGCTGGGTTACGCACACATGCAAGCACTTGCGTGTATAGTGTCAGGTCTACACACTCCATTGGTGAGATCAGAGGAAGTTCACAACCACAGGAAGGGCTGATCATGTTTAAAGGTGCCCTAGAACATTCTTTCACAATATGTAATATAAGTCTAAGGTGTCCCCTGAATAAGCTTCAGCTCAAAATACCCCATAGATACCCCATAGAAATACATTTTTTAACTGCCTATTTTGGGGCATCATTAACTATGCACCGATTCAGGCCCCTTTAAATCTCGCGCTCCCCGCCCCCAAGCTCTTGACTATAATACAGTGCATAAACAAAGTTCACACAGCTAATATAACCTCAAATGGATCTTTACAAAGTGTTCGTCATGCAACATATCAGATCATGTGAGTATAGTGTTTATTTGGATGTTTACATTTGATTCTGAATGAGTTTGATGGTGCTCCGTGGCTAAAGCTAACATTACACACTGTTGGAGAGATTTATAAAGAATGAAGTTGTGTTTATGAATTATACAGACTGCAAGTGTTTAAAAATGAAAATAGCGACGGCTCTTGTCTCCGTGAATACAGTAAGAAACGATGGTAACTTTAACCACATTTAACAGTACATTAGCAACATGCTAACGAAACAATTAGAAAGACAATTTACAAATATCACTAAAAATATCATGATATCATGGATCATGTCAGTTATTATTGCTCCATCTGCCATGTTTTCCTTGCTTGCTTACCTAGTCTGATGATTCGGCTGTGCACAGATCCAGACGTTAATACTGGCTGCCCTTGTCTAATGCCTTGAACATGGGCTGGCATATGCAAATATTGGGGGCGTACATATTAATGATCCTGACTGTTACATAACAGTCTGTGTTATGTTGAGATCTGCCTGTTTTTCAGAGGTCTTTTAAACAAATGAGATTTATATAAGGAGGAGGAAACAATGGGTTTTGAAACTCAATGTATGTCATTTCCATGTACTGAATTCTTGTTATTCAACTATGCCAAGATAAATTCAATTTTTTGATTCTAGGGCACCTTTAAAGGAAGAGCTGTAACTATATAATGAAAAGAAAGACTGGCAGAAACATAAAATGTCTGATAAATGTGATCTGTGTCTGCTGATCATTCTCTCTTCACTTCTCACAGGTAAAGACATCAGTATTTAGTGGAAATAGTTTGTGAGAGTTCATTTGAACATGCTCAGTTTATTCTTGCCTCCATTCATATTGTGATCTCAGAGTTGTGTATTGTTACATACAGATCATACTTACAGTTTTTTCCAATTGCTAACACACAATTTTTCAAACTAGTCTGGTTTTATCAAAACACTTAACACAATTCACAAAACCACACACCCAAACTGCAAAATACCTCATATATCCTGCAAAATGAAGCACTGCAACCGAAACTACACAGAGCATTATCAAAATCAAACTTTTGCATGAAATGGCACACACTTCATTCATATTACCAGATTTTTGCCTAACCACCTACACACTGTTGGGCATAATGAAAAGCACCCCCATCTTTAGTATGCTTTGCCATAATACTAAAATATGTATCAGATTGTTCACATGCACAGAAATATTTGCAGATACACACACATGCTGTTGCAACATTTTTATTTTTTTTCCTTCACTACAGTAAAGTCAGTACAACATAAGCACAGCAGATATATTTACATGGGACTGAACAAAAATATTCTTACAAAAAAAGTAAACTGAAAAAGAAAATTTCTGAAAAAAAAATATATTACAGTAAAAAAAAAAAAAAAAAAAAAGGCAAGAAAAATAATTAGGCAGCATCTTGCCGCACAGCCGGGTCTGGCCACAACGCCTCGTCAACATCACAGGCAATATCTTCCCTTGCCAGACATCGAGGGAAGAAGCGCCTTGAGTGCCTTATCCATCCCTGAATTGCACCCACATCAATCTCATCACATGCCTCTTCCATGGCCTGCACAAGAGGCATGCGCACAAAGGGCTGCCGGTCGTATACCTTCCACCGCCATGCCGAAAAGAATTCTTCTATGGGGTTCAGAAATGGTGAGTATGGTGGGAGGTATTGCACGAGAAATGTTGGGTGGTCAGCAAACCAGTTTTGGACTGGGGCTGCACGATGAAAGCTCACGTTGTCCCATACTACAACGTACCGGTTTCTTTGATGGTCTGCATCATTCATACGCTCTGGTGGTATGAGAATGTTGTGAAGTCTGTCCAGAAATGTGAGAATATGGGCTGTGTTGTATGGTCCAAGTTTGGCATGACGGTGGAGGACACCATGCATATTGGAGATGGCAGCGCACATTGTGATGTTCCCACCACGTTGGCCAGGAACATCTATAATGGCTCTGTGGCCAATGAGGTTTCTCCCTCTTCTTCTGGTCTTTGCTAGGTTGAACCCAGCCTCATCTATAAAGATGAACTCATGTGGGATTGCATGAGCATCCATTTCCAGTACTCCCTGAAAACAAAGAACAAAAATCACTCAATATGGTGTTATCCAGTACACTGGGAAACAATGTTGTGTGTAGTGTACTGCAGTCAATATAGTACTTACATCCACATATGCTCGTCTGAACTCTTTGTTTCTTTGAGAGTTTCTCTCAAACGGCACCTTATAAAGTTGTTTCATTCTGATTTGGTTTCGCTTGAGAATGCGAGCCAATGTGGACAGACTAACTCGTTGAATGTTGTTGAATAAGGTGTTGTCTTGGATGATGTGGCTTTGAATTTCTCGTAATCTGATTTCATTATTTTCCAAAACCAAGTTTACAATGGCAGCTTCCTGTACCCCGGTGAACATTTGGCCCCTTCCTCCACCATGGTGTCGTCTCTCAGTCCTTAAGAAAAAATAAAATAAAAATATATATAGGGCTTGGACAATGCAGCCTAAATATTTTCCCCCACAGTAGAGTACATTGTACAGGAAACTTGTACAGTTCATGAATGGCTGATGTCATACACTAAGTAAACAGGTGTCACCCAACTGATACACTATGACATGGGGTATACTACATGTGTACTACATGAAATTTTGGTTACATACCTGTTCTCCAGTCTAAAGGTCCGGATGACAGAGGCGACAGTAAAACGGCTCAAGTTTGGCTGCACTCTCTGTCCAGCCTCACGCATTGTCAACCCATGGTTGATGACATGATCTACTAAGGTTGCTCTGATTTCATTTGAAAGTGTTTGTCTTCTTTGGCCATGAACTCCTCTACCTGCTCTACCCCTACCTCTCACTCTTCCTCCCCCTCTTATTCTCAACCTCCCTCTTCCTCTTCCTCTTCCTCTCTCTGCAATGTCTTCCATTGTTGTTGTAAAAAAAAAGGTTCTCACCTGTGATCTTTTCATAGTGCTTACATCCTGATTGAAGTGTTAACAATTAACCACTGAGGTGTTTGGCCAGGTGGCACATGTAATTGGCCAATTAGCTCATGTAGTGTCATTTTGAATGGCAGTGTTTTGAAATGGCAAACATGTGACTTTGTGTCAGATTGTTGTGTCTTATGCAGAGAACTGTATTTAGTGAATTTAAAAAGTGCTATTTTGAAATGCAAAATGTGTGTAAAACAGAAAAGGTGTTTAGACTTTTGGAGACTTGAGAAGAAGTTTTGCTCTCTGTGTGTCAGTTTAAATAATTGTGCTGTGCATGTCATTTTAGTGTGTTAGCAATTGGAAAAAACTGTAATGTTTTAAGCACTTTCATTTATTAATATGTAAATGTAACATTTTGACTTTGTTTTGTGATCTTTTTTCATGTCCGAGTTTCATTGTTAATCTCCTTGTTTGTTCATTAGCTCAGTTTTGTCTCTTTGGTTAGACATTGATTCGAAGTATTCTGTTCAGGTGTGTCTTGTCATTGATCTCATTTGCCCATGCATTCAAGCCCTCTGTTTCCATCAGTCCCTTGTCTAGTACTGTTGATAGTTTAAGTGTTATGTGGTTGTATGTTCTGGTGGATTTCCATTTTCACTTTCTAAAGCAAACAAGTTTATAGCAAAAAGCAGAAAAAGAAGAAAAAAAAAAACGTTTACCACTTCATAGTTTGATTTTTGATTATGGAAAATAGTTTCATATCTCTTTTGTTCTAATATCAGTGACTTTTAAGTGTTTCATATGGAGGAATCAGCAGCTCTTTCTCAAGAACTCCAACTACAGCTGATATGGAAGAAAAGGCATAGATGTATATCTGGACGTTCAGGTCATAAACTCTGAGTGTGAAACCACAAACATAAACAGATCTTCACAAGTGTTGCATTATTAGATGATCTAACCATTTTTAGATGAATCAAGAACACATTTCAGCTGTTTTAATCCAGAACACATGCTCTCTCTCTCTCTCTCTCTCACACACACACACACACACACACACACACACACACTTCAAAGTCACCTATGACGACAGATCTTCTAGATATTGTAGCCCATCAAGGTGGAGTTTCATATCAAATTACTCCTAGTTTAATGACTCACACTTTGGTTGACATCATCTCATAGAATGCATTGATTGTTTGTTGTATTTATCAGAGTATAAATGGACACAAACTTACCAGCTAACTCCCTTCGAAGCACAAGTAGTTGATATTGCAGACTGTGATCAAAGAAAATACACTAACAAGAAGCGACACTCAATAGAAAGTTCCATAGTAACACCAGTGTCCAGCAGCAGCCCTGCGTTTCTGCCATTTTGTGGTGAAAGCGATTCGTCAGTCCACTAGTTTCTATGGCAACACCAGCTGCTTTGTTAAAAAAAGTACGGGGGGTCACGTGACGCATCTAATGGAGTAGCCGTGTTGACGACGAGCTCTGGCAAAGCCTTCAAAAATCTCCCTCTCTAGACTCAATATCATCTCTGAAAGTGCAGAACTCAAATGTATAAGTTATAAGGTATGCCAAAGAAACAACTTGATTCCAGTCACAAACTCCGTAACAGAAAATTATCGAATATCAGCACTCGCTCCTCTCCTAAAATGGCGGATGAGCTAATGAATCCGAGCGATATGGACGCATTGGTGAAGAAAATAACAACAGAAGTCTTGGCGGGCGTCGATAAGGCTTTGGAGAACAAAATTGATCCAGTGTTAGAGAAACTGTCGGCGGTAGCGACACTTGTCGAGCAGGTAGAAAACCGGGTCACTGAAGCTGAAACACGTATATCGGCGGTGGAAGACACGGTCTCAAGAGACAACGCTGATTTGAACCAAATGAAAAAAACGCTTGACGCGGCCTTGGAAAAGATAGACGACCTTGAAAACAGAAGCAGACGATGCAATATCCGAATAGTCGGCCTACCTGAAGGGGAGGAAGGGACTAACCCGATCTTGTTCCTGAGGACTTGGCTGCCCAATCTACTTAACGCCGAATTCAAGAATCAACAGGTTAAGATAGAGCGTGCGCACCGTGTTCCTTCGCGTCTTCCCATACCAGGAGAACGTCCGAGAGTGATGATGGTAAAATTACATAATTTTCAAGACAAGGCACGCATTCTGCAAGCAGCGAGAGCCGCGGGTCGCCTGGTCTACAAACGCCACAATATCTCTATCTTTGAAGACTTCTCTGCGGCAATCGTGAGGAAAAGACAAGCCTTTGGAAATGTGAAGAAACGACTCCGTGAACGAGGAATTCGCTTTGCCATGACATATCCAGCGACCCTTCGAGTACAGCACAACGACGGCGAAAAATTCTTCAAACAGCCGACAGAGGCAGAGTCTTTTCTGGACAACCTGCCCGAACCACCAGCCATCACTTCGTCAGGGCCAAATCGCCTCGGAGAGACTGAATGACACGGCAACAGACTGCCCAGGTTTTTGTGACATACTTCTATGGATGTTTTGTTCATATTTTTAGGAGTTTAGTGACTTAATCTTGGGACATAACAACTAAGCAATATTTGTAAGTTTTTATTGTTCAGAGTCTGGGGGTAGACGTGGAAAAAACATAAGGTAAATATGATGGCATGATTTAAAGGCTAAACTAATATAATGTTAATATATAGAAGGCTGTTGCCGCAGCGGACTGACGAGAATCATATCAAAGTTTTCGGATTTTGCGGTGCTCTTTTTGAATACCGCGCTTTTTTTGTTTGCTCTATCTAAGCTTCGGTCATGTAATGTTTCCAAGGAGACAGAGTGGAGATCACTATTGCTCTCAAATGCGAAACTGACCAGCGTCAGACTTCCCTTGCCTATTCTTAAATATGTTTGTAAAATGTTAATTGTAAATAGTTTTGTTTTTGGTTTGACATGCAGGGCAACACCCCTTTTTTTTTTTTTTTTTTTTTCTCCTCAATGCATGGTATCACCGCCCATTCAACTTGGTATCACAGCCCATTCAACCATGGGATTATCTTTCACATCTATCAGAGTTAAACAGCCCACTTGTTGTTTATGCCAGTGAATAAATCAATATTAAACATATGTAGCTGGAATGTAAAGGGGGTTCAAAATCCAGTTAAAAGAAAAAAGATTCTAAACTATTTAAAAAAAAAACAAATACATATTGCATTTCTGCAGGAGACGCATCTAACTGACAGTGAGCATATTAAATTAAAGAGGGATTGGGTGGGACAAGTATATGGCTCATCATTCACCAGTAAAAGTAGGGGAGTTGTCATTCTTGTAAACAAATGTATACCACTATCAGATATTAATACATATTCTGATAAATCAGGACGGTTTATCCTGCTTAAAGCTACACTAGCTGGACAACCCATTACCCTTATGAATGTTTATATCCCCCCTATCCAATCTAACGAATTAATTACACAGGTGTTCTCTAAGTTCGCAGAATGGCAGTGTGAACACAGTATAATCGCTGGTGATTTTAACTGTACACTGCTACCAAAGCTGGATAAATCTTTATCATCTAATGATAGGCCTTCCAATAGAGCACGAGCTCTGTATGAGACATGTGAAGAAATTGGATTGGTAGATGTTTGGCGAGCTCTCCATCCCAGAGACAGAGAATACACTTTTTTTTCTGGAGTCCATAAAACTGGAAGCAGAATAGACTATTTTTTCTCTCCCAAATCTTCACTTCAAAATGTAATAGATTGCAACATTGGGAACATCGCAATTTCAGATCATGCTCCCGTTTTTCTTAGACTAGGCTTATCCAACCAAATATTTTATCCAACTTCTTGGAAATTCAAACCGTGGCTCATCCATGACCCAAATTTTGAATCTTTCCTTAAAGAACAAGTTAAACTATTTATTATGGTTAATAAAACCCCAGACGTGTCTCCCAATTTGCTTTGGGACACTGCAAAAGCTTACATTAGGGGAATAATTATCTCTTACGTAGCCAACCAGAAAAAAAAGCAGTTGGCAGAACAGAGAAAATTAGAAATTATCCTCCACGACTTGCAAATAAAATATAATGCGCGCCCCTCAGATACACTCTTAGCTGAGATAGAAACGGTTAAAACCTCCCTCGAAGCAGTTCTCACTAATAAAGCGGAAAAATCGGTATTCTTTGCTAGACAGCGGATGTATGAGTTTGCTAATAAACCTAACAAATATCTAGCAAACTTATTGCGTAACCGGTCTCAAGCGCAGGTCATATCCAGCATCAAAGATAAAGAAGGTAGGTGTCACCACGACAACAAAACAATTAACCAAATTTTTAGGGCCTTTTATAAGAGGCTTTATACGTCCCAATCGGGCCTTTCTTCTGGTGGTGATAACAATAAATTCCTTTCAAACCTAAATCTACGGGAATTAACTGAGGAGCAAAGACAGACGTTAAACAAACCAATTGAACTCAGTGAAATTTTGAATTGTATTAATAGTCTTTCCAAAGGAAAAGCACCAGGGCCCGATGGGTTTACAGTGGAATTCTTTCAGAAATTTAAAATAGAATTAGCAAGATTAATGCATGAAATGATACAGTATTCATTTGATACCAATAAGCTTCCTGGCTCCATGACAGAAGCCAATATTTGTGTTTTCCTAAAAAAAGGTAAATGCCCTGAGGAGTGCGGATCATATCGTCCTATCTCTCTGCTTAACGTGGATACAAAATTTTAGCGAAGATATTAGCGATCCGGCTTGAATTGATCCTCCCCACAATAATCAATCCGGACCAGACAGGCTTTGTTAAAGGCAGATCCTCAGCTCATAATGTTAGAAGGCTTCTTAATATAATTCAGTATTCAAATAATCGCACAAATTCAGGGCTAGTTATTTCATTAGACGCTGAGAAGGCATTCGACAGGGTCGAATGGCCATATTTATTTTCAGTGCTCTCTAAATTTAATTTGGGTGAGGTATTTATTAAATGGGTAAGGATTCTTTATTCCTCCCCCACAGCAAGAGTTATCACTAACGGTCTTAAATCCCCAGAATTTACATTAGCACGCGGTACAAGGCAAGGATGTCCAATGTCACCACTGCTGTTTGCGCTAGCTATTGAACCGCTAGCTGCGGCGATTAGAGATGACCCATCCATTGAAGGGTTTAGATTAGATAAGAGAATGCATAAAATCTCACTTTATGCTGATGACATTTTAATTTACCTTAACTCTCCACAACAATCAATTCCACATCTAATTGATACAATTTCCAATTTTGGCTCCTTCTCAGGATATAAAATAAATCTTTTAAAATCAGAAGCAATGCCATTAAGTAAATTGCACTCCCATGACCCCACAATCTCTCACCCATTTAAATGGTCTCCAGCGGGCTTTGTTTACTTGGGTATAAAGATTACGCCAAATTTGGAAAATCTATATAAAACCAATTTTGCTCCTATTTTTAAGAAAATTAGATCAGACCTAGATAGATGGTGTAATCTTTCCTTATCCCTATTAGGCCGTGTCCACCTTGTTAAAATGAATATTCTACCTCGCCTTCTATACCCATTTCAAATGCTACCAGTTATTATTCCTAACAAAGCACTAAAACAGCTACGTGGCTTCATTATTTCCTTTATCTGGCGAAAAAAAAGACCTAGACTAAGATATAGCCTTCTAACACTGTCGAGCAGATGTGGAGGCCTAGCAGCCCCGGACATTAAACTATACCAGCTTTCTGCCCATCTTCGTTTTATACTGGAATGGCACTTAAATGATCCAAACTCAACTTGGATTAGCGCAGAAGCCATATCTCTCGGGCCAGTTCCTTTACAGAACTTACTATATCTTTCACCCAAAAAACTGCGAATTCTAACTAAAGATAATTTTATTCTTAAGAATATGACTAAAATATGGAGATTAGTCCGCAAAATAGAAGGGCTTGACTCCTACCTTTCACCTCTCACACCCTTACATAACAACCCAGATTTCCTCCCGGGGATGAATGATGGCTTAATACATTTGAGAGACAAAGGAATACATGTTATAGGTGATCTGATAGAGAATAAACAGTTAATGACCTTTGAACAATTCACTGCAAAATTTGAACTCAATAAGAAGTTCTTCTTGGTGTACCATCAGATCCGCAGCTTTATAACAAAAAATCTTAGAGTTTGTTCAAGTGGATTCTGCGTTTCCCCAATAGAGGAACAGTTGAATAAAATTACTTCACCTCGATCTGTATCCAAAATCTTCTATAATATTTTGATAAGGGCCAATACAGATAGCTCAGAAAAAACTAGGGTGTTATGGGAAAAGGACTTTGGAGAAGAAATACAGAAGACTGATTGGGAAGCCATATGTGAGATGCCTTCCTATCTTACCAGCAACTCTGCCTGGGAAATGCAGTATAAAATCGTTCATCGTCTACATGTTACTCCTGTCCAAAGACATAAAGTGAATCAAAAACTCTCCAACCTCTGTAATAAATGTAAAATTCTAGAAGGAACTCTTATCCACTGTTTTTGGAGCTGCTTGAAAATACAACAATTCTGGATGGGCGTCGTAAAAGAACTTGAGAAAATTTTTCACTGCTCATTAGAAATAGGACCAAAGACTTGTTTGCTTGGCATGAACCAGGAACTCCCTTCCAGATTTCAAGGGACCCATCTTCTTCAAATTTTACTCCACTGTGCCCGCAAATGCATACTTGTATGCTGGATAACAGACCAAGTCCCGTCAATAGCACAATGGATTAACACAATCAAAGGTCTTATTCCATATGAAGCTTTTTCAACAGCATTAAAAGACAAACCTTTTAAATTCCATAAAATATGGGACCCCTTTCTTACTTATCTTGGAGTTGGAGAGAGACATTTATTAGCACTGGGAATAAGGAATTTGGCATGGAAAGACTGAATAGTAATGTAACGGTGATACAATTTTATTTATTCTTATTCTCTGTTAAATTTAGCCGTAATAATGAATATTTAGTAACATTTTAAATGTGTATTTTGAAGAGAGTTTAAATTGTAATTGCTCAGATGTGTTTGCTATGTTTAAACCCTGTAAATGTCAAAAGTTTCAATAAAAAAAGGTAAAAAAAAAAAAAAAAAAAAAAAAAAAAAAGTACATTAAAGCTGAAATCCAATATTATACAATAAAACCATTAAATCTCTTTTAACATAGCAATAAACTAAACAACAATAAAAATAAAAAAATTATACAAAAATAATACAAAGAGAAAAAAAGGCACAGGTCATTATATAAAAAGGAGTAATTTAGGAAAAACAGTAAATGGTTCAATGACTAATGGTTTGGTAGTAATAAAATGTGGGTGGAAATACGTTTGAGAATCAAGATATTTTATCTCTTTCAACCTCACTCATTATATTACTAAAATCTGAGTTTGAGATAAAGGATATAAAGGGTTTCCAAATATTCTCAAATAAGGAGAATTTACCTTTTAAAATATATGTAAACTTTTCCATTGACAAACAAAAAGACATATTATTAATCCACTGTACAACAGATGGCCTTTCCACTTTTTTCCAGTTCATAGCTATTAGACGCTTTGCTTGAAGTATACACATGTCAATAAGTTTATGAATGTTGCTACAGTGTACAATATTTTCTGGAAAAATTCTGCATTCATTGAAAGATTAACAGATACCATCTGAAAAATTAGTGAGACTACCTCTTTCCAAAACTCCTGCACCATAGGACAACCCCACATGCAGTGCACAAGTGTGTCTTTATCAGATGTGCATTTAATGCATGTGTCTGGACTGGAGTAAAATACGTTCTCATAATCCAGTTGTACCGTATTAGTTTAAGATTACTGTTAATAGTTTGCGCTTGAGCTTTTATACATATTTTTTTCCCATACAGGGAGTGCAGAATTATTAAGCAAGTTGATTTTCTGATCATATTTTTTTTCCAAGCACATTTTACCAATTCCAATCCACATCAATCTTAATAACTACTATTAATATTGTTTTTAATCATTTATAAGTGATATATAATTGTTCATGAAGGCTGGAAATGAAAAATGCCCTATATTCAGGTGTGCAGAATTATTAGGCAGGTTTTCTTTTACAGATAAAATGAGCCAAAAAAGAGATTTAACTCAGACTGAAAAGTCAAAAATTATTAAATACTCATGAGAAGGACGCAATACTAATGTAATACTAGAAATTGCAAAGTTAAAGCATGACCATTGGACAGTGAAATGCTCATTGGGTCAGCGGGGTCATACAAAAACAGCTGGAGAAGAAAAGACACGTTAACTGCAAAATAATTAAGAATTAAGGTGAAGAATTAAGTGTGAAACCATCAGGAACCCTTTAGTCTCCAGCGCCACCATTTCCCAGTACTGAAACCTACCTGGAGTCTTCAGAAGTGTGAGGTGTCAGGATCTCAGAGACTTAGGTTAGGTGAAGAATCCTAAAAAATGACCTGCTCTTAAGATAAATTCTTCAAACAGCGGTACAAGAGGATGTGGTGCTGGTCCTTCAGGAGTCACTCTCAAGCTGTCTGTCTATAAGGCCTATAAAAACCCAGTCTTCATGTACTTTATAACACTTCAGCTTGTGATTCTTATTAAGAGCGGGTCATTTTTTAGGATTCTTCACCTAACCTAAGTCTCTGAGATCCTGACACCTCACACTTCTGAAGACTCCAGGTAGGTTTCAGTACTGGGAAATGGTGGCGCTGGAGACTAAAGGGTTCCTGATGGTTTCACACTTAATTCTTCACCTTAATTCTTAATTATTTTGCAGTTAACGTGTCTTTTCTTCTCCAGCTGTTTTTGTATGACCCCGCTGACCCAATGAGCATTTCACTGTCCAATGGTCATGCTTTGACTTTGCAATTTCTAGTATTACATTAGTATTGCGTCCTTCTCATGAGTATTTAATAATTTTTGACTTTTCAGTCTGAGTTAAATCTCTTTTTTGGCTCATTTTATCTGTAAAAGAAAACCTGCCTAATAATTCTGCACTCCCTGTATATTATGTTGACAACTGATCAATTTAATATTTACCATATTCTGCATAATTGGGCATTTTTAAATAAACACTGTCAAAAACTACAAGTTTTAGGGCTGGACAATATGACTATATATAATATTAATTAAGTGATCACTCCGATTTAAACCTATCTATATTGTAGTTATATAAAGCTTTCACAGTCACATGTAAATGTTAGGAAACACGACTCCTGGCTGCATGTCAATATCCATGGATTAGGTTTATTTGACATGTCGTAAGGAACACTTTTGAGCCCAATCTTTAGTGTAATTGTTTGTTTTACTCGCATTTTCCCAGTTACCCCTATTAAATCCAGTCATGCAGCAGGTTCACTGGCCCCACAATAAAAAAAGAAAACATAATGGGCCTATAAAATAAGCCTAGTTATTATTTTAGCTGTTTTTGATACATGTAACCTAAATAAATAAGGTTATGACACCAAAAGCTACTAGATTGAGGGTGCTTTCACACTTGGTTCGATTGCCTGGACCGAACCTGAGTTCGATTGCTCCCCCCTCCCCCTGCGCCCACTGGACTGTGTTCACATTATATTATTTGGGTCCGAACCGCGGTTCGTTTGCGTCATCAAACCAGCAGCTGTTTACTATGTTGCTTAGTAACGATGGCACAGCAGAAGGCGGCAAAATGCATAACGTTGCTCTCCTCACTTTTATATTTTTGTTTTTGAACCGTTGGTTTTGTTCATAATGGCTCTTGAGTCTGTCTGCCGTGAATGTAGAATGCTGAAGGCGAGCAGAAATAAGAAAGGCTACGCTACAGTTCTCTGCTTGCAGCACGTCAGTCACGCTCGTTGGGAAAGTGAGTGAAACACACACAAACACATTTTTATCAAACAATACGGCATTAATAGCGGTTCACTTCCGCAATTTGGTACGTTTGCAACCATATCAGAAGCGAACCGTACCGGAGTTCACTTGAACCGCACCCCAGACCACCCTTTTTAAGCGGAATCGGGTACGGTTCGCGTGTGCGCACCCGAGTTCAGAAGACCGTGTTCACATCATCCAAACGTACCGAACTCTGACGTCAATCGAACCCGGGTGCGCACCAAAAGTGCTAATGTGAAAGCACCCTAAGTCACTTAAATTTTAAATAGGGTTACACAAGTACTGTAAGTAATAAAATAGTAACAAATATTCAAATTACGAGTAATAGCACAAAAAAATACAACACAATAAACTAATGAAATAAACAGTGATTTTTTTTTAACAGGAGATTTTCAGGTACAGAACAGGTATCAAACTCATTCAGAATCAAATTTTAACAAACATCCACAAAATACATGCCATACTAACGTGATCTGATGTGCTGCATCACGAAGAGTTTGTAAAGATCCATTTTGAGAGTTATACGCTGGACCTCTGTAAAGCCAAACATGTTAGTAGTGTGTCAGTCCAGTCCTCCACAAGCCTGCCCCAACAGTGGCATAAGCCAAGAGGCAGAAAAATAACTCTGCTGCCAGTAACAGATGTTGTGGTGGTGAAGGCGAAGTCTTCTGTCACTACAGCAATGACAGGTGAGTTGTTTTTTATACTTTCAAACATGATAAACCATGTAACATACTGTGGCGTTGGAGTACCAGTCCTATGACACAAGTATTTTGTATATTGCAGAGCCTTGACTGAAGTGACGGATGAGGATTTGGAGTTACTGAGAGGATTGACAGGGACACCTATGAGCTACAGAGCAAACAGGCCCCAGTAGATGTAGCAGCAGGTCAGGAAAAGTACCTTCTTGGAAGTGGTTTGAGTTTACCAGGTAAAGCAGTGATACGGATTATAACTGGATACAGATTAAGATTCATTTATTATCATTTGCGTGCAGACACAGTTTACAATCTACAAAGAAAAACATTCATAATATAACATGAGAAAATGGTATACAAAATGCAACTGTGACAGGCAGAGAGAAATCATGGTCACATGGGTTAACTCAAAATCACTCGGCAACAGTAGAGAAGTCCATGACCTCCCAATCAAATATGAAAATACTCTTCTTATTTCTCTAACTATAGCCAAGAAAATAATTCTACTAAACTGGAAATCCAAAAGTTTTATTCATATTAAACACTGGATTAATATTCTTACAGAATACATCACATTATATACATACACCAATAAGAAAACTATGTCCATATTTACAAACATCTGGAACCCATTTCTACAATATTTAATTCATGAGTTCATGTGCCCACATAATCTTAGTGTAAGTGGTAAACAGATTTGGCTCGCTGTCTTCTATAGAGGGGCTTGGAATGGATATTCTACTCGAGCTCCAATCGCCCCCCCATAACAGGCAAAACTGTACAAAAAAGAGGAGGAGGAGGAGGGATGCTGAAAGAACTAACAACAGGAAGAGGGAAGATGCTGGTTTTATACCTTGGTATTAATTGGAAGATTTCACAGACAGGGCTTAGCTTAAGATAGGACTAGTCCTTACTTCTATTATGATATTTATTAATTAATGATTATTATTATTATTATCTTAAGATGTCAGTGAAAGTTATTTTAAGTTAAAGGGATAATTCAACTAAAAATGAAATTTACTCACCCTCGATTCTAAACCTGTAAACATTTCTTTGCTGAAGACAAAAGAAGATATTTTGAAGAGTGTTCATAACCAGTTTTCGAGCCCCATTGACTTCCACAGTAGCCTGGAAGTTTCTAGTATCCAAGTAAGAAGCTGATTATCTGTTTCAGGTGAGCTAATCTTTGTAGGACAGTTCAGGCCTTCAGCAGCAGGACTGGACACCCCTGGACTCGGTTCTTAGTCACCAAAACTGACAGAATTAATAATTAGTGAATTACACGCACTGTTTGCTGACACTTGAGTGATTCACAATGTATTTCCATATTTCGGATATTTCCATATTTCGGATATTTCCATCTTTTGTGTTTCTGCAGAAGTCAGTCATGTGGGCAAAATCATGAGGGTGAGCAAATAAATCTCATTCTTCATTGTTCATTTAAGCAACAGAGCAGAATACCGTTAATCTTTAGATACTTAAGTTATGTTTTAACAGCGAGGGGCAAGCACATTAGGGTTTGGATTTTATTTTCCCTTCATAATAAAAACCTTCATTTAAAAACTGCACGTTGTGTTTACTTGTGTTATCTTTGATTCATATTTAAATTAGTTTGATGATCTGAAACAATAAAGTGTGACAAACATGCAAAAAAATAAAAAGTCACTTTTTCACACCACTGTATTTATTGACATGGTTTTAAAACTATTTGCTATCCTGTTTGTTGGCCTTAAAACGTCTTAAAAATGCACATATGTACACCAGGGAAATCTAAATTTTCTAGGGGACCATGCCCCTGTATCCCCCAAACAAACAACATTTTCTGACCAGGGTAATTATGAAACCCTGCGTACGGCCCGGCTTATATTCTATCTAATGAAATCTGAAGTAAACGTGTATTATTGTGATAAAAAATAAATGGGGCCAAACGCATTTGAATGTAAAGGTTTGTGTCTCATTATTCTATTAATAACTATCTAATACTATCTAATACTTCAAATCTCAAGGTTAAATCAGAAGATTTTTTTGTAAAAATGTTTCTGTAACAGCTGCCAAAAATTAGTATTTAGCTCCACTGTGGTTTTTAACAAAAACAAAAAAAAAAAACTTTTTTTAAACATCGTTTGTACCATATTTGTCACTGTTTTAATTTTAATATACAAAAATTATCTGGTAAAATAGTTGGATTTCTATGCACTTCTGTGATTGTAGACGATGCATGACTTTTATTTTGGAATGACGACATGACGTCATAAGACTGCGCCGCGCTCCTGCATCTGTGATTCTGCTGAATAAAGGTTTGTTTTAAGAATTTAAGCTGTTTTAATCGACAGAAACAGTTCAATGATTTATAGTTGTTACCGTTTTTTAAAGCGATGTGAAATGAATTATTTACTATCTAATGTAACATTGTGATTCTTTATCTAACAGTAGTGAAGGATATTTGTGTGAGTAAAACTCATCCACTGATGAGAAACAGTAAACCTGCGTCTCATTTCTCTCTATATATAAATCATAAATCAGTTTATCATGAACTCGAGTTCAGTCTCTGGCGAGTAATGATGGAGAAACTGAACTTTTCAACTCCGAGTCAATTGAATCAAACACTTTGAGAAATGATTCAGTGAATCACGACTCGTGCTGTTCGAACAGTGAACATGAACGAGAACAACAAACTAATTAATCATGTTTCATCAAAGTGTAATCATTTAAATATAATCTATAATTCATTTAATACCATATGAGGATCATAAATGCCTGAAATATGAAGTTTATTAATTTGTAGAGTTAGTTTTGAGTGTTTTTTTTTTGTCCAACAGGTCATTGAAGACTTTTAACTCTGTTAATTATTCTGTACTTACAGATGGAGTTTATTAAAGAGGAGACTGAAGACATGAAGATTGAGTTTATTAAAGAGGAGACTGAAGACATGAAGATGGCATTTATTAAAGAGGAGACTGAAGACATGAAGATTGAGTTTATTAAAGAGGAGACTGAAGACATGAAGATGGCATTTATTAAAGAGGAGACTGAAGACATGAAGATTGAGTTTATTAAAGAGGAGACTGAAGACATGAAGATGGCATTTATTAAAGAGGAGACTGAAGACATGAAGATTGAGTTTATTAAAGAGGAGACTGAAGACATGAAGATGGCATTTATTAAAGAGGAGACTGAAGACATGAAGATTGAGTTTATTAAAGAGGAGACTGAAGACATGAAGATTGAATTTAATAAAGAGGAAAGTGAAGATATGAAGATAATTAATAAAGAGGAGTCTGAAGAAATAAAGATTGAAGAAACATTCAGTGTGAAACTTGAAGATACTGAGGAACAAACAGGTTGGTTTTATTCTCACAGCTGAACTCAGTCATTTGATCATTATTAAAATGTCCAGCTCTACAGAAATAGAGCATATACAGAAGTATAATCTTACAGATAATATTACTGAATCCATTCACTCCAGCATAATATCATTCAGGTATAAATTCCTTGATCATGAAATTGTTTAATTAAGGTTTGCAGATGCTGAATGAATCAAATGATTATTAAACAGCAGCACAAACTCTGTGAAATCAGCAGCTCTTCCTTCAGACGCACTCAGTGCCTGAATTTGTTTCATTCAAGTGGACTTACTGTAGGAGCAAGAGTTAGGGTTTGATTTAGGGCTGTTTTTTTGTAATTAAAGGGTTAGTTCACCCAAAAATCAAAATTCTGTCATTTATCACTTACCCTCATGCCATTCCACACCCGTAAGACAACTTTAAAATTCAGTGTTTCCATTAAATGTGACCCCAAACCACAAATCCAGTCGCATGGGTATATTTGTAGCAATAGCCAACAATACACTGTATGATGTATGTCAAAATTATGCAATATTAAGTAAAGATCATGTTCTATTAAGATATTTTGTCCATTATTTTAGTCTGTTATATTGAAACAAACCAGTCTAGACTTTGAGCATGTGAACTTTCTACAGAAGCTGAAACGTCAAGATATGACGTGATATATTTTTAAAAACATACGAATAACGAATAATAATCACTCAAATTTTAAAATATACAATCTACTCCACTTTACTGAAAACTTCACTTGATCTTGTGTTTCAGGTGTCTTACATTCACATGTGTATGAAAGGAAGTCAGTGGAAGGAGAAGTCTGCTGTGAACGGCCCTTAATAATTACACTGATTTAGGAAAATTAATTAAATATCAAATGTCAAAATATGGCTGTTAATATCACATTAGATCATTTTGTCATTGATTGAAAATATTTCAGAGCAATGTTTTCTTTATTTTCTTAATATTATTTATAGTGAATTATTAAGAATTATTTAAGGGAAGGTGGCAGAGCAGCTGTTTGGGAAATTCTGTAGCCAGAAGACGTCCATTCAGTGCTGATTGTCTGAATTCAGTAAATCTTGATGTAAAAACATTTGAAATTGGAGTCAGATTAAACGAGCAGCTAAAGTAAAATTGAGACTAAATTCTAAAATTAAGTGAACTTCACAGGAGCACTGAAAAGACGTACACACATTATACCTTCACCAGACCACTGGATTATGTCGCTGGAACGACAGCTGGTCCTTTACGATTGGAAGATTAATGTTAAAGTTTCAGGGACATATGCAAGTGATTTATGCAAATGCATCAAAATGATCGTAATGTTTTGTTCCAGTTGTCTATCACAACAAGTCTCAATTTTATCACATTTAACTTTGTATTTCTCCCTTTAAATTATTTTGATTTATTGAAAATTAAATGATATTTTTTCTCTTTCATTTCAGAGCTGATGGAAGTGAAGGAGGAGAGTGAAGAACTGAGTGAAGTGGAGGAGGAACATCTTGACAAACCTGGAGAAAGACCTTTGAGTCGCTTAAAGACTAAAAAGACATTTCTAAAGAAAAGAGACAAGAAATCTACAACCTGCACTCAGTGTGGAAAGAGTTTATCAACCAAACAACATCTTGAGATTCACATGAGAGTTCATACAGGAGAGAAGCCGTTCACATGTGATCAGTGTGGAAAGAGTTTCACAACCAAACAAAGTCTTGATGTTCACATGAGAGTTCACACTGGAGAGAAGCCGTTCACATGTGATCAGTGTGGGAAGAGTTTCTCAACCAAACAACATCTTGAGATTCACATTAGAGTTCATATAGGAGAGAAGCCGTTCACATGTGATCAGTGTGGAAAGAGCTTCAAACAAAAAGGACATCTTAAGAGTCATATGAAAGTTCACACTGGAGAGAAGCCACACACATGTGATCAATGTGGGAAGAGTTTCAGTCAATCAGCAAACCTTAAAGCACACATGAGGATCCACACAGGAGAGAAGCCGTGTGATCAGTGTGGGAAGAATTTCTTAACCAAACAACATCTTGAGCTTCACATGAGAGTTCATACAGGAGAGAAGTCATTCACATGTGATCAGTGTGGGAAGAGTTTCACACAAAAAGGAAGTCTTAAGGAACACATGAAAGTTCACACTGGAGAGAAGCCACACACATGTGATCAATGTGACAAAACATTTCTAGGGTCATCAGACCTGAAGAGACAACTGAGAGTTCATACAAAGGAGAAGCCACATTCATGCTCTTTGTGTGGAAAGAATTTTTCACTGTTTTATAGTTTACATGCACATGAGAAAATTCATACTGGTGTGAGAGAGTACATGTGCTTTGAGTGTGAGAATACTTTTACTACAGCAAACCATTTAAAAGTGCACCAGAGAATTCACACTGGAGAAAAACCTTACAAGTGTTCACACTGTGACGAGATTCAGTGATTCATCATCTCTGAAAACACATGAGAGGATTCACACTGGAGAGAAACCTTACAAGTGTTCACACTGTGACAACAGATTCAGTCAGTTAGCAAATCTGAAAACACATGAGAGGATCCACACTGGAGAAAAACCTTATAAGTGTTCACAGTGTGACAAGAGATTCAGTCAGTCATCATCTCTGAAAACACATGAGAGGATCCACAGCAGAGAGAAGCTGCACACATGTGATCAGTGAGGAAAGAGTCAAAAAGTCACCTGAAGATACACATGAAGATCCATGCAGAGGAGAAACCACATCACCACAGTCTGAAATGAAGTAGTTCATTTTTATGTGCTGAACAAAAAATTTATTCTGTGTAACTTAGCTTTGCTCTCTGAACAGTGGCGGCCTGCAGTTGAATTTTTGTGATCACTGAAGCCCCGGGTATACTTCGGCCGTCCTCGTTTGTGAATTTGACATTCATAATTTTCGTTAAGCAGCAGGCTCGTGGCCAGCCGCACACCCCGTCTGCAGGCAGCCAAAATTTCGAGACCGCGCAGATGGTGCACATGCAACAGCGTATGCGCAAGTAAGACGGAAGAGCCCACTAGGTGGCAATATGTACAGTACTGAGCACAATGTGCAGTCGTCAAAGAAGAGTGTAAATAGTGATTCAAAAACAAGACGAATAAACTCAGAGGCATGCTTTCCCCATCGTTTTTTAATTCCTGTTCTCTTGGTGCATCTTCTGAACTATGTTGCAATGGTGGATGCACTATTTTTCTTCTTCGATCCTGCCCAGCGAATGTCCCATTGATGACATGATGTCTGGTAATACTAAAGAAAATGTTTTATTGCGCATGTGTCGCACTCGGTGATCCATGTGCATCCGTGGTTTAGTATACTTTGAAAGATGTAATTGAAAGATGATGGACACGACTGCACACGAGACACGGCTTGCACACTCAACTGTGCGCGAGATGGAGCAGAACGTGGGAAATGACCCGGGCCTAAACCACTCTAAATTGTAGTGGACAGGAGCTGACTGAAAATACCCCCAATGTCCCCCATATTATTATGTCTTGACATGTAGTTTAACTGTTGCTGGTTGATGCGAGAGGCATTCTGGGATACCTGGCTGTCTCAAGTCCCCTCTCGATGCATCCTCGATAAAAGTCGGATCAAGAACACATCCGGGCATTTTGAACTGTACTTGGCTAGATGTGAACTTTGAATTGGATCAGTACTCGGGACGCAGCTGATGATGTTTCAAAAACAGACAAGAACGCATATTAAAAATAGATAACTAATGAATGAATGAGGCATTTATATAACACTTTACTATGTACTACTGTACACCGTAAGTGCTTCACAATCACATCAGGGGTCACTCCTCATCAACAACCTGGATAATTCAACAGCAGACAAAGAGCGACAGCACCAAGACCAAATCTGGTTTATTGATAAAGAAAGCTCCTTTTTGAAAATTTGATCTGACGTTGTCGGAGTTGTGAGATCCAGATGATCACTGGGCGTTCAGCGCTCATGTACCCCGCCAAGAGCAGCCTTACCTCGGCTAGTCCTTCTGATGTTTGCCGCTGACTCTGATGACTCTGTAGTGGTTAAACATGAGTTAAAATTCGTCTTTTGTAACAGGCAATCTTTCTTCTCATTAATCTATAATTTGTTCCCTGGATAATCGTTTTGGCTGAGGGTAAAGTTTCATAACTTTATATATTTAGGCTATTTAACTTTACCGTTGTAGTCTATTGGAGCGCTGACTTTGAACGTTTGACTGAACTGTTTGCTTTAATTTTTATTGTAGCTTCTTATACCTGTAAATGTAAATGGCTGTTATTGATCATTAAAACTGACATTTAACAAAATGAGACAGAGTTGTGTTTTACGATTGCAAACTATATGCACATATTGACTGATCCACATATGTTTAATATTTTTAAAATGTAAATGAAAAGAGGAAGTTTTATAGTTCTGGTTTATACCATTCTGGTGTTTTATAGTTTGTTTGGTTGAAAATATACATGTAGTGAAGATAATCATTGACTGCGTTGCCTGAACCACATGAATGAGTATTAATATGTTCATTTTATTGTTGCCTAAAATATACATACAGAGATAACTGGAATGGCCAGAATATCAAAATGTCAAGTGTCCCCAACTAAGCAAGCCAAAGGTGACAGCGGCAAGGAACCAAACTCCAACAGGTGACATCAGGTGACAATCAAGTGGCAAACACGTGTTAAAATTGAGAAAAAAAAACTGGAGAAACCAGGCTTAGTCGGGGGGGCCGGTTCTCCTCTGGCGAACAGTGCTTTGTTATGATTCAGGTAACTATCACAAGTCTGACAGGATTGCAACATTTAAAGTATTTAATAATAATAATAATAAGTTTTATTTATATAGCGCCCTTCCAGAGCTCAAGGACGCTTTACAGTGAACAATTAACAGGTAAGAGATAATACAAGTAGACAATGATGAGAAACAATAATGGAAGTATACAGAAAAATAGAGTCAAGTACAAAAATACAAAACAGGACTTAAGAGACATAACATTCAGAGAGATAATAGTAATAATGCAGAGTAATCAATTAATCAAATCAGGGGTATAACATTCAGAAAACAGGTGAGTTTTGAGTAATGATTTAAATTCAGAGATATTATTGACACAACAGAGTAAGCGTGGGAGAGAATTCCAGAGTTTGGGTGCGATAGCACTGAATGATCTGCCCCCCCATTGAAAAGAGGCGATGCCGAGGGACAACGAGAAGGCCAGAGTCAGAGGAACGTAGTGAGTGAGTCGGAGTGTAGGGGACGAGCATATAACAGAGATAAGGGGGAGCCAAACCATGTAAATATTTAAAAGTGAGCAGAAGAATTTTGAATTTAATACAGTAGGCAACTGGAAGCCAGTGGAGATCATACAAAATTAGGGTGATGTGAGCAGAGCGCTTGGTATGGGTGAGTATTCTAGCAGCAGAGTTTTGAATGTATTGTAATCTGGAAATGGAGCTGGCAGGTAGACCAATGAAGAGGACATTACAGTAATCAAGGCGTGATGAGACAAATGCATGGATGACAGTTTCGGCGTCTTTGGTACTGATGAAGGGACGGAGTTGGACAATGCGACGTAGGTGAAAGAATGCAGACTTGGTAATAGAGGTAATATGAGACTGAAAGGAAAGGGTGGAGTCAATGATTACACCTAAATTTTTAACAGTATTAGATGTTTTGATATGAGAACCATCTATTTCACAGGTGAGATTTGTAGAAATTTGGCTAGTAAGTGAGGGAGTTCCAATGAAAATAATCTCAGTTTTGTCCATGTTGAGTTTTAGAAAATTTGAATTAAGCCAATTTTTTATTTCTTTAACACAAGCAGAGATTTTGTCTGTTTGGGGAGGTAGAGTAGGTGTGCAGATTGAGTATAATTGAATGTCATCAGCGTAAAAATGATAGTTAAGACTGTGACGTTGTAAAATCTGACCAAGTGGTATGATGTAAATTATGAATAATAACAGCCCGAGAACGGATCCCTGGGGAACCCCTCTCTTCATGGGGACAGTCGGTGATTGAAAATCCTTAACCGAGATGTAAAATTGTCTGTCATAGTCATAGGAAGAAAACCAAGAAAGAGCACAACCAGAAATACCCAAATCAGAGAGACGAAAAACAAGTAATTCATGGGAGACTGTGTCAAATGCAGAGCTGAGATCAAGTAGAAAAAGTATAGACAGAAAACAAGAATCAGCAGAAAGCAGTAGATCATTCAAAGCCTTTACAAGTGTAGTTTCGGTACTATGGAGGGGGCGAAAACCAGATTGAAAGGGATCGAAGAGATTATTTTCAACTAGAAAAGACTGGAGTTGGGAGGCAACAGTGCTTTCCAGTAATTTTGCTATGAAGGGTAAATTTGAAATAGGATGGTAGTTAGATAGAACAGAGGGGTTGAGGCTGGGTTTCTTGAGAACAGGGGTAACTGCATCAGTTTTGAGTGGCAGAGGAAATGAAGCAGAGGTAAGTGATGTATTGATGAAGTGAGAGATAGGTGCAGAGATGGAAGAATGGCAAATTTTCAGGAGAGAAGTAGGAGCAGGATCAAGTTGACAGGAAGAAGAGTTGGATTTCAAGATTAACTTAGAGACAGAAGATGGGGTTGTCAAAGAAAAACAAGACAGTTTGACTGGATAGATTTGGTGGATAGTTGAGCTTTGTGTCAGGAGAGAAGCATTGGTGGACGGCATCTGTCTTTTCAAGCAAATAGTCCAGAAAAGAACAGCAAAGCTCATTAGAAGCTATGGAATCTTGAGGTGGAGGTTTTGTGAGCTTATTTATTGTATTGAAAAATGCTTATAAAACAAGAAATTAACAAAACAGCAACTTCTGTCAGACACATGATCAGAGTGTCAGACAGAACTAATTTCAAATTAATAAGAACATCAAAATAAACTAACCAAAGGAAAAACAACCAGAAGCAAGTTCGAGAGAGCGCACACCAAACAAAGTCCAAACTTTATAGGGGAAGAACTGGTGGAAATAGTTCCGTTGATGAGTCTCCCAACCACACCCACCGGCCGGCCACCGCAAGAAGGAGAGACTCATCACACACCCCCTAAAAGAAAAAGACCAGAGTCTTTAAGAACAAATCAAAACTCCACAAAATTCCAGTAATCCACCTATTAAGAGATTCAATCCCAAATCACTGTCTTAACTCTCCAACTCCTTCCAGCAACCTTGGCACCTAGGAAGCAAATTAAGAAAAGAACAGAGACAAAGACAGGGAAAAATAGGACAAATCCTACAACATTTAAACTACATGGACATGGACAATGGAGAAAAACTAATGGATTGTGATCTGTAAAAACCACCAGCGGTCCCTCCGACGAATCCACATAAACTCCACAAAGTGTTGCAGAGCCCAAATCAAAGCAAGAGCTTCCTTTTCAATCACTGAATAATTAAGTTGGTAAGAATTAAACTTTCTAGAAAAGAACCATTTGATTGATACCAATTGATGCCATCTTCAGAAGTCTGTAACAAAACTGCACCAGCATCCACATTGCTGGCATCCACCTGCAACTGAAACGCTTGGTCAAATTTCGGAGCTCTTAAAACAGGACCCTCTGTAAGGAGCATTTTTATTTTTTCCAATGCTTGCTGACAACTGGAAGTCCAGTGAAAGTCCACTCCTCCTCACAATAAATTTGTCAGTGGGGCCACCACTGTAGAAAAGTTTCTACAAAAACAACGATAAAACCCTACCATTCCAAGGAATCGCATAAGTTCTTTTTTGGTAGTAGGCGTAGGGTAATTATCAATCGCTTCTACTTTTGTACGGACAGGGCGCACTTGGCCTTGCCCCACCACTTTCCCCAAGTTGGCGAACTCACATTTTAATAAATTAACAGTCAAACTTGCCTTCACTAATTGATCAAATAGTGCTCTAATTTGAAGTATATGTTCATCCCAAGTTCGACTATACACAACGACGTCATCTAAGTACACAGCGCATCCCTTCAAACCAGAAATATCTTTATTCATTAAACGCTGGAAAGTAACGGGAGCGTTGCGCAACCCGAAACTCATAATCTTATACGAAAATAATCCAGACGGTACAATGAAAGCAGAAATTTCTCGAGGTCTTTCAGTTAAAGGGATAGTTCACCCAAAAATGAAAATTCTGTCAGTAATTACTCACCCTCATGTTAATACAACCATGTAAGTCTTTCTTTCATCTTCGGATCACAAATTAATATTTTTGTGATTAAATATGAGCGGTGGAATACTCCTCCATTGGCTTTAAGGGGGCCCAAACTTGTCCGTCCAGAAAGTCAGTGAAGAAAATGTTTAAATAGTCCATGCAACTACAGTGCCTCAACCGCACGTTTCTCAAGCGACGATAATACTTTTCGTGTGAAAAAAACAAACAAAAGAACGACTTTATTCAACTATTCATTTTCTCTCTTGTAGGCCTCTGACGTTAGTTTACGAGAGCTCCATGACGCATGCGCGAGAACTAAACTGACGACGGTCTTCTTCTACTACTACTTGTTACTGGCTGCTCACTCCTTAGAAGTATTACTGCCACCTAGTGTTCAAGATGAAGTGCTGGCGCTAAACTTTGTTTACAAGCAGGTGAACGCGCGCGCTGTATGTAAGCTATTGAATTCGACATTGATCGTGCTTTTGGTCTCGCTCTAAGTAATTGTTTACAATGGTTAGAAAGTGTGCATTTCCTGGATGTCCAAATCGTGAAAAACTAAGACTTAACATTGCCACAAAATGAACGGCTTACCTTTCACTGTTTCCCATCAAATGATCGTGATTCACTGTATCATGTATTATGTTTTTTTTATTTAATATATAGCCATATACAAATAAAGACAAAACTAAATGAGTGTATCATGACTTTAACAATTACCACATACTGCTTCCACTTACCTTGTTGGTCTGTATAAACAAGTTGGGCACAGCTGTTGATTTCAATAATCTTTTTTGTTGAACTGATTTGAAGTCGTCTGGAGAGAAATGTTCACTGCACAACTTCATGTGCTTGACGAAATTAATCGGTAAATTAACATCCCGTTGAACAGCCAGCAGCCATAGATTCAGTCGCTCACGATCATTTGATGGAAAACGGTGAAAGATAAGCCGTTCATTTTGTGGCAATGTTAAGGCACCTTTACATTTACTCGTTAGTTTTCCACGATTCGGACATCCAGGAAATGCAAACTTTCTAACCATTGTAAACAATTACTTAGAGCGAGACCAAAAGCACGATCAATGTCGAATTCAATAGCTTACATACAGCGCGCGCGTTCACCTGCTTGTAAACAAAGTTTAGCGCTTCCGGCTATGCCAGCACTTCATCTTGAACACTAGGTGGCGGTAATACTCCTAAGGAGTGAGCAGCCAGTAACAAGTAGTAGTAGAAGAAGACCGTCGTCAGTTAGGTTCTCGCGCATGCGTCATGGAGCTCTCGTAAACTAACGTCAGAGGCCTACAAGAGAGAAAATGAATAGTTGAATAAAGTCGTTCTTTTGTTTGTTTTTTTCGCACGAAAAGTATTATCGTCGCTTGAGAAACGTACGGTTGAGGCACTGTAGTGGCATGGACTATTTAAACATTTTCTTCACTGACTTTCTGGACGGACAAGTTTGGGCCCCCTTAAAGCCAATGGAGGAGTATTCCACCGCTCATATTTAATCACAAAAATATTAATTTGTGATCCGAAGATGAAAGAAAGACTTACATGGTTGTATCAACATGAGGGTGAGTAATTACTGACAGAATTTTCATTTTTGGGTGAACTATCCCTTTAAGACCGAACAAGATCAGGTCAGATCATCATTCCCTTAATACTTAAAATGTGGAGATCACATATACCACGATAGTCAATTTCTTTTGAGGTCTGGTATAAAACATGACATACAAAAATACGTATGCACGATTAATCAAAAGAACACGATGTTATTCCTAAATGACAACGATTCGGCTATGTCTATTAAACCTTTGAAATTACGAACATACTGCAATATATAAACCTGCTTTTGCATTGCCGCTGAAAGCAGTGGTCATAAACTATATGTTTTAAACAGCTTCACAAAGCGTTTTCAACAGCACACTATTGCTACTCCTGTGTTGCAAACATTAAATTGTTATTGCAATACTTGCATTATTATTTACAGTCCGAATATACACTGATTTCAGCAATAAATGACCTTTGAAACTAATGTTATTACACTGTTCTGCCAGTAGCTGGTGACCAGTCACTGTTAAAATGTATTTGATGTATCAGAATCATTAATTCAAGAGATTTGTTTAAAAACACTGGACGAAACATGTCTTCATTAATGTCAAACGATATTGTAATGAATTCATTTAAATTAATACATATTTTTAAATAGGCTTTATAACATTTTACACATTTCTAAATAGACTGATTTACAACATTAAATGAGTTGTTTAATCTTTTGTTTTTAATTCATGTTTAATTTAATGTTTTGGTTCATGATATTGGCTAATATGATGGTTTTGGATAAATCGTTAAGTGGGGTTTGACCTGTAATGTGATGCAGTTAGACAAGCTTATTAATATAGAAAACATCCAAGCGCCCCATTCCAAGCCATTTCTAAGATATGTCACTCTCAGCCAATAAGATTCCACGTATCATTTTCATGGATCAGTCGTCTCTTCTGATTGGTTGATAACTTTTGACAGCATTTAATCCTAAAACAAATACATTTCTGCAAGAGCACAGAGAGATTAGTGAGCGCACGTGCGGTTTCAGCGCGCAGGACACGTTTGAGCACACATGAAACAGTTTGAGCGTGCACACGCATCTGAGCGAGAGGAGAGGCAGTTCATAAGAGAGCACTGTATATTTCTCTCGCGTCACAATAATGTGCTCTCGACATTTGACAGTAAAATAATGCCATAGTGAATGAGTCTACTGGGTTTACACCTTTTGATTTGGTGTTTGGGCATGAGGTACGGGGTCCCTTAAAGGTTGCAAAAGAGATGTTCCTGAAGTCTAAAAATGAGACCACCTTGTTACAGTATGTGACTGCTTTTCAAGAGCATCTCTGGTCTGCTTGTAAGATTGCAAGGGAGTTATTGGGTAGGCCTCAGACCCGTATGTAGGCCCAATATGATAAAAAGGCGGTGGAACGTACTTTTGTAGTGGGAGATCAAGTGCTTGTGTTGACATCAATGCAGGGGGACAGACTCGGTAGTAAGTTTTGTGGGCCTTATTCTGTGTTGAAAAAGGTTGGGGACCGGAATTATGTGATTAGTACCCCTGATCATTGGCAGAAAACAAGGTTGTGCAATGTCAACCTTTTGAAGCTGTATCATGTATGGGGAAAGGTGGCTGTTGCTGCAATTTCAGTTGGTCCCTCATTGTCTCCAGACACGGCTGTGGATGTTTCAATGGAGCCATCTAACATTTTTCCCTTACAGGAAGAGGATGTAAAGGTGGAGCCTATTGGCATTCGTCCTGGGAATTCTGCCTATTTGCAGGATCTTTCCATGCATTTTGAACATTTGTCTTCTGAGCAGTGGGCAGAGGTGGAGAGCTTGATAAATGAGTTTCCAGAGTTGTTTAGGGATACCCCTGGCCTTACAACATTAGCAGTGCATGATGTCAAAACGGGAGGTGCAGCCCCTATAAAACAACTTCCCTATCGGCTGTCACCTAATAAGTTTGGGTTAATGAGAATGAGAATGAGGCTTTCATATGTACAACTGTACACCCAAAGCCCTTCACAATCATATCAGGGGTCTCTCCTCATCCAACACCAGTGTGCGACGGCAGCCACAGTACAACGGCGCCAGTGCGCTCACCATACACCAGCTGTAGGTGGAGAGGAGAGAGAGTGAAAGAGCCAATTCAATGGATGGGGATTATTAGGAGGCAGTGATTGGTAAGGGCCTATGGAGGGAATTTGGCCAGGACACCGGGGTTACACCCCTACTCTTTATGAGAAGTGCCATGGGATTTTTAATGAGTCAGGACCTCGGTTTAATGTCTCATCTGAACTCATCTGAACTGTCTCATCGGTACGAAGCAAGAAATTTCATATATGGAGAAAATCTGAGTTATCGAGCAAGGGCAGAGTGAGAGGAGCTCCCCTGTTGTTCTCGTTCCGAAGCCCAATGGAACTCTTAGGTTTTGTATCGATTATAGAAAAGTTAATCAGGTTACGAAAACTGATGCTTTTCCGATACCACGACTAGAGGATTGCATTGATTGAATTGGCAATGCTCAGGTTATTTCCAAATTAGATCTATTGAAAGGGTATTGGCAGGTGCCATTATCAGAACGGGCGAAAGAAGTCTCTGCCTTTGTGACACTTGACACCTTATACTTTTGTAAGGTTCTTCCTTTTGGAATGAAAAATGCACCTGCCACCTTTCAAAGACTAATGAATCTAGTCACTACTGTTCTCCCAAATGTGGTTACGTATATAGATGATGTTGTGGTATACAGTGCCTCGTGGTTTGAGCATTTGCAGGATTTGCGAGGTCTGTTTCAAAGGCTCCATGAAGCTCAGCTGGTTATTAATTTACCAAAGTGTAAAGTCCACGAACCCGTCGAGAGTTAATGCATGTGCTTGGGATGTGTGGGTTCTATAGGCGGTTTGTGCGAAATTTCGCCAGAATAGTAGAACTTTTGGACCCACTTTATATTAAGTGGCCTTAACTACTATGTACTTACATTTAAATTAATCATTTAATACAATGCACACATTGTGTACATACATGTTTTTACATTGTAGTTATATTTTAAAAACACCTGCATGTAATTACATCTGTAATAAATTTCTGTAATTACATTTATAATTACACTGTTGACCCATCCCTTAACTCTTACCCCTACCCTTAAACCTACCCATACCACCAAACCTGTCCCTAAACTTACCTATATCCCACCTCAATAGCAGCAAAAGTGTTTTGCAATTCCATATGAATCCAATAAGTACATTGTACTTATTTTTTGATTTAAGTACATAGTAGTTAAGGCCACTTAATATAAAGTGGGACCGAACTTTTAACAAGATTGTTGAAGAAGGGTGTCTGATGACTGTACCAAGGCGTATGATCAGATTAAGGCTGTGTTGGCATGCTCACCCGTTCTCGTTGTTCCAAATTTTGGAAAACCATTTAAGATGGCTATTGATGCCTGTGAAGTGGGAGTGGGTACTGTTTTGCTTCAATCTGATGAGTCTGGCATTGATAGACCTATTTCCTAATTTCCAGGAAGCTGAATAAACATCAGAGCGTGTATTCCACCATTGAGAAATAAGCTTTCGCTCTGGTTTTGGCCGTTCGCCATTTTGAAGTTTATGTATCTAGTGCCCTGGGAGATTTGGTGGTATATACCGATCACAACCCCTTGATTTTTCTTGCTAAGTTTCGGACATCAAATCAGTGTGTGCTTCCTTGGAGCCTGTACATTTTTAAAATTCAAGGGATTAGGGTGATAAAGGTCTAATTTCCTGGTATGGAGTATTGAGATTGAATGTCTGAGGACATAAGGCCTGATGATGATTACAATTTGTGTATGTGAAATTAAATTTTGTATTTTTTTTGAGGGGGGGAGGAATGTTAGGTATTTAAGCAGGGATAGTACTGACTAACACAAAAAAAGAGCCCAGATGACGTCACTCACCTGTGAATGATGAGGTTGCTGCGTGTAAGAGGCGGAGCTTTAGACTCCAAAAAGGAAAACGATGCATGTGTACACACACGTGGATTAAAGCTCTCACCTAAAACCGTGTGCCCTCCTTGTGTTAGCTAATGATCTATTTTTGTTTTGGGACTATGGTTATCACCGGGTTTTTTACATAAAAAAAAGAACGAAAACCGTATCAATGCTTGGGCTGGACGGAGAACATGGGATCTATGCTGCACGTCGCCAGGCCCAGAGTGAGGTTGTGGAAAATGCAGGTTAGTGACCTCTTTTTGGGTAGCTGCTAGCTGACACACACACCCTTGCATCCCTGCATCTTGGTTAGGACTGACTCTCACGTTATTTTGCACCATGTAGGGAAAGTTGAGTGTTGTTATGACCGATGAGTAGAAAATTAAAACTCCCAGATGGCTGTAGTCGCAATATATTTTGGTTTATATTAGAGGCAGCTCGTGTCGTAACACCACCGTCTCGACTGCCGACAGAGAGGAGAGAGTCCTGCTGACCAGTTCAGTGTTAACGACTTATCCGCGCGCTTCCGGACTCAGCAGTATGTTTGACGACGCGGAGGCCATAGAAGACCACTTTCTGCAGTCGGTACTTTTTGATATGAAGGTTAACGTCGATGGATTCCTTCAGTTAATCGAGCCTGCGGATGCAAGACATGCTTCTAGTGCAGATGAGCAGGAGTCTGGCGATGCAGAAGAAAGCTCGGCACCAATGGCAGAAGCTGACACTCAGTTGGCAGAAGAAGTTGACACACAGTTGGCAGACTCAGCTGCAGACCAAGCCATGGTGTTGGTGGCAGATCAAGTTGAAGCAGAGCTCATTGGGGAAAGCGAGGTGCAGCTGACCAAGCGAGTTGAAGAGGAGCCCGCTGAGGGTGGCGGCGCAGCATCTTAAGACTCTGTGGCTTAAGCAATTAATGTTCTGAGTTCAGGTTCATTAAGAAGAGAGTGGTGTAAAATGCCTTTTTGCTAATGACTTTTTCCCCCCTCGTTTCACTGCTTGTTGTTGGTGTTTTTTTTTTTTGTGTACTGTAATGACTGAGGCAAATCAGACACAATTATTGGTTAGTTAACCAATAGTTTTAAGCTCACTCTGGAGTCTGTCCCCATCCCCCGGGAAGTTTTCAGTTACAAGTTTATTGCGCTGAGGAATGTGGTTGCCGCATGGAGAACAGAGTAGAGACACAGAAAATCTGCATCTTCCCTGCATTTTCCACACAGAACACAGACTCTATGGCATTAATGTATAGACAGACTGTGCTATAAATGATTCCTTCTCAGGAAATGGTATCCATTATTACTGATGTTGTATTGTACTCATTGTATTTACATGTTTGATGATTGTTAAATGTTATGACCTGCACGGTAACTTCAATCATGCCATGTTTAGTGTCTATACGTTCGTAGCGGGAAGATTTAAATGTTTGTGTATGCGGTACATCGATACCTGTGCAACACATCAGTATTAAAAGAATATTTAATAGTTCTGATTCAAGAACTCAGCTTGGTAATCTTTCTGGGTTGTAAAAGCCCTGACAGGAGGGGTGTTGCCACCCAGAATTACAACATCTTCATTGGTCCGGTCAACAACTGAGAGGTGTGACTTTGACCAGAGGTTAAAAACCAGCGAACAGTGCCACTCCCTCTCTTCTTTCTTCCTTGCTTCTGGACCGAACAAATCTCCTTGCGGCCGGCCTCTCTAGGCCCGGCCGCAAGGCTGGTAGGCCCCTGGCCTCAAGGGCGTAGATTTGGTTTGAACATTGGGGGGGTTGAACATTGGTATGCTGCCTGTTGTTATTTTTTTTTTTATGTCTATTGTTATTGAATAATTTCTATCTATCTATGTATCTATCTATCTATTTATCTATCTCCATTTATATATCGTTTGATTAAAAATGAGTTGAAATGAACACATGCTTTAACTGATTACAAATTCAACATATACAAATATGAAAGAGACAACATTTAGACATTTATTTTAAGATTTTTACATTCCACCTTAATGCATTTACATTTTTTTGAAAGGGAAACACATCAGCTCTTGAACAACAGTAAACATGAAATTTAGATACACCACCAACGACGTTTACTCAAATAAAACTCTCTTTGTCCAAATGACTTGAAACTTTGTACAGTTGTTAACGCCTTCTAGATCTACAAAGAAAAAAAAAACTGGAGTGATATCTTGTTTTTATGTTAGTGTAAAAAAAAAAAAGTCACACTCAGGGTCTTCGGGGTCTCCACAGACCACAGGCAGCAATTAACAAAATAATTGTTTTGTTTTTTAATAAAACAAATGTAATTTTACTCTGTTTATTAATGTTTTTACTTCATATTTATGCAGTTTTTGGAGGATTTATCATTTCTTTAAATTTATATATATTTTTTTTTTTATACAAAAACAGCTTTTTATGTAAAATTCACTTTATAAAAGACCCGCATTTCTAACTTTCATTCATGTGGAACACATGGATAATTTGACATGGTTTAGTGTTTTTTTTGCCCATCTTTTGGAAAATGCAGTTTTAAAAGTAAAAAAAATATATATATCACTTTATCCAGTAGATGCTGCAGAGCTCCACTATTTGCTATTTGACTGACTGAAAGATGTCTTTTCTAAAGTTTTTTTTTTTTTTTTTGGATTCATATCTAAATGTTATGAAATCACAAATAATAAAAATAAAGTTTTTCTAAAATGTTGATTTTGAGGATGAATTTTGTCCAATTTCTCATCATAATGTAACAATATTGAAAAACTGATTTTTTTCATTACAAAAAATACAACACTTTGACAAAAAGTAGCCATTATTGTTATAATTGTGATTTCATAATATTTAGATATGAATTCAACTGAAAATACTTGTGTAAAGAGTCTTTCAGTCAGTCAAACAGCAAATAGTGGAGCTCTGCAGCATCTACTGGTAAAAGTGATATTTTTTTACTTTTATAACTGCATTTTCCAAAAGATGGGCAAAAATCTCACACTAAACCATGTCAAATTATCCATGTGATCCCCATGAATGAAATTTAGAAATGTGGGGTCTTTTATAAAGTGAATTTTACATAAAGCTGTTTTTGTATAAAAACCTATTTAAAAAATATTTTTTAATTTATTTATATAATTTTTAAAAATTTGATAAATCATCCAAAAACTGTACAAACAAGGAGTAAAAACATTAATAAACAGAGTAAAATTACATTTGTTTAAAAAAACAAAACAAAACAAGTATTTTGTTACAAAATAGCATTTTGTTGCCTGGGGTCTCTGGAGACCCCGAAGACCCTGAGAGTACTTCCCAAACGAAGACCGCACAAGGGTTAAATGAAAGCTCCAAATATCTGCTTGCGTCTCTCACAAGCATCAACAAATTCTTGGCACACCAACTTGTTGTTAAGGAGGTCCAACATGTCTTGGTGGACATGACAAACTGCCACATGATTCTGTCTCTTTTGTGACATACTTGAGCGTAGCCAAGTTTTTAACCTTCTCAGGGCGCTAAAGCTCCTTTCTGCTTCAGAAGATGACACTGGTACAACCAGAAGCAACCTGACCAGAGTTTCCACTTCACTGAAAAGGCCACGGACTTCCACTGACAAACCTTTAAGAATGTTTGCTGCTTCCATACTGGATCCAAATGGGTAGTTATGCCTGAACATTGGTAACTGAACTGCAAGCAACTGGCTGTTGATCTCAGGATACTCACAACACACTGAATCAATTTGTCCAGTGAGCAGAGTGTCCTCTAGTTTCTGCAAGGTCAGCAGATCTTCTTGATGAAAACGTTCATTGAGCTCTGACTCAACAACATCAAGCACCTGATAAAACTCAACTCTTTAATACTCTGTTGCAGTTTTTGGCTTGTATGTGCTTGCGTCTGTACTAAAACGCTTAGGAAGTCGCCTTGGTTCTGGGACTTTGATAGGCTCTAGATTTAGAGAATTCACAATCACATTTGCTTGCTCAAAAAGACTTTGAAAGGCATCTTCATTTCTTTTTTCTTTCAAGACAGACTGAACACAAGAAATGGCAGCTTTCATGCCAGAGACAGTCTGTGTCTTTCTTTGGAGAGAAGCATTCAAACACTCCAATTCTCCAATCACAGCTCCTGCCAACACAAGACCCAGTAAGGTCTGGCCTTTGAGAAATTGTTGGTGCAAGCCATTGGCGGTGGCTGCACTAGGAGCATTACTGTTTGACATTTTCTCTAAGGAAGTGAGCACAGAATCATACTGCTTGAGAACAGATGTTACTGCTTGGTGTCGTACTGTCCATCGTGTTTGACAAAGAGGCTTTAGAGTGCTTGCGATACCATGATCTGCCCTAGCAATCTGGTTAAACTTTTCTTTGAATTTACCAGACAGGCTATACAGATTTCCTAGCTGATGCACCCAGTCAAGAGAATCTCGCAGCAGTTTTGAAGCTGTGCATGCCTTTTGGGTAACTAGGTTTACACAATGTGCTCCACAGTGCACATATAAAGATAAAGGCTGTTTCTTTTTGATTACAGCCTGTGCTCCTGAGTATTTGCCAGACATATTGGCTGCACCATCATATGTCTGGCCACGCAATCCAGATAATGGCAAATGTAATCGAGAGAGTACATCCATTGCCATTTTCGCAAGACTCTCTCCTGCAGTTTCTGTCACTGCATAAAAACCAATGAATTCCTCATGAGGAATCAAGTCATGGTCAACATAACGAAGACAAATAGACTCTTGCTCTGTACCTGAGACATCTTGTGTTCCGTCAACAATTAAGGCAAACTGAGTAACAGGAAGGGATCGAATGTTATTAGCTATTCCTCTGATGATGTCGTTGCTCATTATGCCAAGTAGTTCATTCTGAATCTGAGGATTTGTGTAATTATGCTTTTGTGCCAGCCACTTGTCAAGGGCTGGATCATCTGCTGCCATGCATTTTAGAAGTTGGGAAAAATTCCCCCTCTCTTCAGCATGGCCTCTCAATGCAATACCTTGTCGAGCCAAATACTGAATACTTCCTACAATCTTTAGCAATGTATTTCTTGCTTCTTCCTGTTGTTTAGAAACAACTGAGGAAAGTTGTGATGCTATGCTGTTTGTTTCCTGAGCATACACAGTTGTTGCATGGCAGTGGGATTGGCTTTTAGCATGGGCTGTAAACTTTTCAACTGCCTTTTTCCAGTTCCTAAAACCAGTACTCACAAACGCAGGATCCATCTTAGAGGCAAGCATTGTCTTCTTTGAGAGGACTTTTGCACAATAAAAGCATAAAACCCCTTTTAATGTGGTACTGTAATGCAGCCATGGGAACATCTGAAACCATTTTTGCTGAAAGTGTAGCGCATAGTTTGCTCTAGTCTGTACTTCTATAAACTTGGGATCAGGATGTGCAGGCTTTAAGCAAGTGACGATTTCTGAATCTTCTCTGTCCCTGTTGTCTGTGCTCAGCTGGTCTCTAACATTAGGTTCCTTCTGAAACTGACATTACAACACTGTTACACACTAAATAGTTCCCTAGTATATTGTGTACAGTGTAGAAAATTGTACATTTAGTTTGTCATATCAAAAATTCTTCCCTATCAGAAATGTTTTATTCTTACCTGCTCATCTGAAATTGCTGTTTGACTATTGTCCTCACCCTGTCCCTCACTCTTTCCCTCACTGTGATGTACACATATTACAGTTTTAGCTGAATTTATTGACTGAATGAACTTTTCATTAGTGTTTATATGTCATTACCTGATCAGATGTTCTTCCTGTCCTTCTTTAGATTGGTTTAATCTGCTGCTACTTTCACATTGGATCTGATATAAGAACAAAACCACTAAGACATACAGCTAAAATACCAAAAACTAAATTACATTTGACTATTTGTAACATTTAATTTGACTATTTTTAATTGACCAAGTAATCCTCGTTAAATAAAACTCATAAAAATCACAGCATACTTTTAAAGATGTATAATAATCTGATGATAAACATTCTTGAACATTTCTGTACCCCTCCCTGTTTTCTTACCCGTTTGTCTGAAAGAGCAGCCTGTCTGTTGTCTTCTCCCTGTTTCTCACTGTGATACAGAAAAGCCGGAATGTAAAACAGTTTCTTGACAGCCTTAATAGGAACTTGACTTAGTATAAAGCTGTTTACTGGAGTCTTTAAAGGGATAGTTCACCCAAAAATTTAAATTTGATGTTTATCTGCTTACCCCCGGGGCATCCAAGATGTAGGTGACTTTGTTTCTTCAGTAGAACACAAATGATGATTTTTAACTTGAACTGTTGCCGTCTGTCAGTCTTATAATGCGTGTCAATGGTAACAAAATTTATAAGAGTCAAAAAACATGCCCAGACAAATCCAAATTAAACCCTGCGGATCGTGACAACACATTGATGTCCTAAGACACGAAACGATCGGTTTGTGCAAGAAACCGAACAGTATTCATATAATTTTTTACCTCTAATACACCACTATGTCCAACTGCGTTCAGCACTCGCTTAGTGAGGTCTGATCGCACTCTGACAACGGCAGTGATGTCTAGCACTCATTGAAGTACTGTATAAGCACAAGACTTATATAACTGCTGAACGCAGTTGGACATAGTGGTGTATTAGAGGTAAAAAATTATATGAATACTGTTCGGTTTCTTGCACAAACCGATAGTTTCGTGTCTTAGGACATCAATGTGTTGTCATGGGCCGCAGGGTTTAATTTGGATTTGTCTGGGCATATTTTTGACTCTTATAGATTGTGTTACCATTCACAAGCATTATACCGCTGATAGACCGCAACGGTTGCAGTTAAAAATCATCATTTGTGTTCTACTGAAGAAACAAAGTCACCTACATCTTGGATGCCCTGGGGGTAAGCAGATAAACATCAAATTTTCATTTTGGGGTGAACTATCCCTTTAAAACATTAAAAGCATTAATGTATAGCCTAACTTTACAAAGCTGCTGTTTTTCTATACTTTTTCCTATTTTATTTTATTGATTGAATGGCATCTTCTTTACCTGATCACCTGCTCCTCCTCTCCCTCTGCTGACTTTTCTACCCTGCTGCTACATTTACCTCGAATCTGTTATAAAAACATGTTAAGAGCTTATACACCTCATAACGTTATGAAATGTGTATAATCATTCATCAAATTTTAACATAGTAGTACGTTAAAGATTATAAAAAGAAAGAAATTAAGTATTGAAACCGCCAATAGGCGGCAGCGATTCACTGTTTCAATGAGTGAGCCACTTAAATCGTTCATTCATCCAATTCGTTCAAAAGTCAGATTAATTTAGGAAGAAAACAAACACCGATGTGAATACTCATTGATAATTACAGAGACTATTGAAAAATGAACTAGCAAAACAGACGGTTGTTTTGGCAACTTGTTATACTGATAGTTATAGCTAAATATATTGCAATGGATTAGCTAGCTAAAATATATGTGGTGTGTACTTAGCTATTACACAATATTCTCATACCTCATTCTCAGTACATGCTTTATGTTTTTTTGCGTCCCTCTCTGACCAGCAGTTAAATATAGTCCGCTGTGCAGCGCTTCTCTTCATTTTTGGCGTTACCCGTGTGCTCTCCCATTCAAACACTCGCGTTGCTTTGGTGAAAGTGTGATTCATTGGTTGGGCGTTACCAATCGGTTCAATGGAGGGGGAGTATTTTTTGTCTAATTTAATATGACAAACTCATATTTGATTAGAAACAAAATTAGTGTTACAAAATAAATGAATTCTACATATTTTTCATTTGATCTACTGTGATTTTCATGTTGAAATATTGGGGGGGTTATAATTGATGGATTTGAATATTGGGGGGGTTACCTCCCCCCCATCCCCCCCATAAACTACGCCCCTGCCTGGCCTACAACACCCAGCCATGTGCTCATCACCCAACAGACTGGCAACAACTTCAGATGATAACTTCAAGAGTTATCCTCAACCTGCAGATCCGACGCTCTTCAGCCTAAAGGCATCTTGCAAGTATCGTACATTTTAATGCTAAACAGCGATTTAATATTGATTTGTAAAGACTTTACCTTTGCTATTGCTAAAAGAAACTGATGAGTCCTTTCCAGATTGCCTTTGACATGTCATGTAGCTCTAGTAACAGCATCTCTTCCAGTTCAACACTATCATTACTCATTCTGACTTGCGTGTGTGTGTGTGTGTGTGTGTGTGTGTGTGTGACCCTTTATGTATGTTATGTTATGTGTTTGTTAGTTTAGTTATGTGTTTGTGAGTTAGTTAATAAAGATTGTGCACAATACACGTTTGGTTCTGACTCCGTCTGCTAATGAATTGCCTCTTAAGTGATAGATCCGGACTACGTGAGTAGTACAGTACAATAAGAAATATTATTTTTCCATAACTTGGAAATTGACATTTCTTAGAATTAATAAACAATCAACACTGAGCGTTCACTGGACGAACAGGTTAACTGATTGTAATGTTAATTTTAATGTAGCTACGTCCAGTTAATCTGATTAACGGATTTGCATATTCATAATTAATCATAATTAATAATCGTAATGAGTTATGAATAATTATTAATATTTCCCCTTTGAGTTAATTTTCGCTACAATCTTGGGTTTGGGTTTCATCTTTTGTCTACTGGATCATCAGTGAAACTGTGTTGATGAATCAGAACAGACTAGAGAGACTCTACCCATAATGCTTTGAGCTGTTGATGAATCAGAACAGAGAGACTCTACCCATAATGCTTTGAGCTGATGATGAATCAGAACAGAGACTCTACCCATAATGGTTTGAGCTGATGATGAATCAGAACAGACTAGAGAGACTCTACCCATAATGCTTTGAGCTGATGATGAATCAGAACAGAGACTCTACCCATAATGCTTTGAGCTGATGATGAATCAGTGACAGAGAGACTCTACCCATAATGCTTTGAGCTGATGATGAATCAGATGTTATAGTCTCTTCATGACATTAACACTGAAATATCATGACACAATAAATGTGCGTTAATGACTCAAAATCACATGATGAAATAAATGTTGAAATATTGTAATAAATGTATTGTAATAAATAATAAAACTCAGTTTACATGTATATTGTGTCATGTGGTGTCGTTATGAGGAGCAGGAGTGACACTTACAGATTTAGATCCACTAACCCACTGAAAAATAACATCAACAATCAATTCATCAATTTAATCATTCAGACAGAAATGTATGGGATTAATAGCCTGCCATGATTCAAAACAGAAAATAAAGTTCTGAAAGGTTGCAACTAAGTGTTCGAAAACTGAAAATCTTACAAAAAAAGTTTTGCAAGATCGAAAAATAAGATTTGCAAGCTTGCAAAATGTAAAAAAAAAAAAAAAAAAATCTCTGCAAACGTTGTTTTTGAGATTTCCTTCTTCAGAACTGCAACATTTTTTTACGATGTTGTGCAAAGAATTTTTCAGAGTTTCAAATTTGTCAGTGTTCTCCCACTGTATAGTTTGTTTTCCAGGTTTGAAACCTTGTAAATGGTGATCTGAAAACTGGTGTGCGAATGTGTGAAAAAAAGTTTTAAAACTCTGAAAATAGAGGTTCGAAAGGGAGAAACTTATTACATTACATTACATTTGCACTCCTATTGCAGACTATTTGGTAACACTTTACAATAACAGTACATGAATAACCATGAACTAATACCTGAGTTAATAGTTACTTCAACATGAACTCAAGATTAGTTAAGATATGAACTAATGAAGAGTGATCCTTAACTACGACAGGAGTCATAAGGATTCATGCATGAAAACAGAAGCCTTAACTATGTGTTAATACATGTTTGAAAATTAATGAATTAATTAACATTTAGGGTAAACTAAATCAAGCAGTCTCTATAAGAAGGAATAATACATATTTGGACTTTGAAATAAATGTAAACAATTTATTATTGTCAGAATTTAAACTACTGACATCAGCAGCTTCATTATAAACATCACTGAAAGGCACATGATTAGTTTGCCATTATTTTCACTTATCCTCCTTATCAAACATATAAAATACTAAATACACTATTTATCTTAAAAGGTCTTAACATTTTTTGTGATATTCTTTCCTATCAAACTAAACTACTGTGACTTACATCAGTTCCTGAGGAATCGGTTCCCAAAAAAATAACCAAACAGGAAACATGAACTAAGGTCAGGGAGCGTTTGCTGGGATCAGATTCAGAAGTTCACTCTCCATCCAGACACAGGCCGTGATCATACTGTACCTCCATTCTCTGACTTTATAAAAAGTCACACAACATCAATTAACTGGGCTGAGTGCTTATATAGTTGTGTTAGTACAAGTGTATTTGATAGTAAGTTAATGATAATCATGAGCTGAATTTGGTAAGTAGTTAACAGTGAATTAATTATGATTGTGCCCCTCAAGTAAAGTCATGACATAAGTATACATTAACAAACCATTAGTTGATGTTAGTATATGCTTAGTTAATAATGAGTTAATTATGATTGTGCCCCCTCAAGTAAAGTCATGACATAAGTATACATTAACAAACCATTAGTTGATGTTAGTATATGCTTAGTTAATAATTAGTTAATTATGATTGTGACCCCTCAAGTAAAGTCATGACATGATGCACATATCACACATCATTAACTAATATATGAATAAACACTATAGAGTGCCATCCTTATTCCTTTACACCCCGGTACAAAAAAAAAAAAAACTAAAATAAAAAGTATTTGTATTTTACTTTTATTTATATAATTAAACATATATGGACTTGAAAGCAAGCCATAAACATACCTGTAAAGACACACATAAGGCACATTTACATGTAAAATCGCTAGCGTCCACAAGCTAATGCTAATCAAAGCATATACATTTAAACGACAAAAATACAAATACAGTTAATAACTGCACATAACCTCCTGAAAACCCCAATAAAACATACATGTAAATATGTCTTTAATTATTAATTCGGCTTACCAAAGCAGTCAACATTTATTAGTTTAAAATGCCAGCAACACAACAAACGCGCCAAGAGAACACCTAGCGTGCGCCACTAATGAGTGTCCCGCCAGAAACAAACCCTACATACTTTAGTTCCGGGAATAAACTATGACTATTTAGCTATATGACTAAATATAAATGAACTGTAAAAATCAGAAAACAGTTTAGATCTAATTAAATTTATTAGTGGTAGTTAGTCTATTTTCCACATTTGATTAGACAGATCTATGTAATTAATGGCTAAATAATCATGTGCCATTGCAATTATTTGTCACAAAGCTGCAGATGGCAGATTATGATATTACAGTGTAAATTATGACAGTATTAAATCACGTTTAATTCAAATTCAGAGTACTTCTTGTTTACTCTTATGGAGGCTGATTTATTTAGTTTACCCCTAAATGTTAATTAATGCATTAATTAACAAACATGTATTAACGCATAGTTAAGGCTTCTGTTTTCATGCATGAATCCCTATGACTCCTGTCGTAGTTAAGGATCACTCTTCATTAGTTCATATCTTAACTAATCATGAGTTCATGTTGAAGTAACTATTAATTTAGGTATTAGTTCATGGTTATTCATGTACTGTTATTGTAAATTGTTACCAAAAATTTAATCTAATTAATTACATACTCTGTGATTAATTAATCTAAATTAATCCCATACATAATTTTTGTTGTGAAAGTATTAAATATTTCAATTCAAATGAATCAATGCAGGGTTTTTCCTGGGTCAAAAAATGGTCTTTGGTGGTGACAGACATGGTCATCCACACAGTCAGCAAAAAGTGCCCTACCCACGTGATCTGTGAGCCCGATACTGACAATAAAGTACCCGTCACTGTAATTCTTTCTTGCCCTCTTTGCAAAAAAAAAAAAGTGATTTTATAGCTTTGTAAGAGAAGATGCTTTTTTGCTGAAAAGTATTAAAAAGTAGCATTTAGAAGTTATATTAACTAATAATATAATTTTCTACCATATACAATCGAATGCACCTAGCTAACAACAACTTGCTTTGTTCTGGTTTCACCTCACTCCAGTCTAAACTAACTGATTTTATAGGTAGGCCTAATTTACTACACATTGTCATTTAAATAACCTGAAAATATTGCGGATTATTAAGGCTAATTTTACTAACCACTCTTGCTAAATGGGGTAAGCCCACTTATGTTCTCATTTCAGAGTTGTTCGAGTAAATGATTCATTATAGACCGTGTGGACAGATCAGTTGTTGTCATGATTCATTAAAATGAATCTGTTCAAATGAGTCATTAGGTCGCAAATTAGACATTAGCGAACATTAACGCATTGCGTGCGAATCGTGACTGTTATTAGGACATCGCAAAAGATTTGTCAACACAGAAAACACTTCACCACTGGATAGGATTTTCTTTTTGTTTACTGAAAGTGTGGTTTATGTCAGCTGCACGTGCAGGGCGCCTGTCAGAGAAGATGAGGTGACTTTCGTTTGAGCACTATTCACACCCAACGGTTATTCAGGAAAAACATTCTCCGAATGCGCCTCGTGAAACATGGATTTGTGTCAGTTGATTTAGATTATTATGTGTGAGGTAGAGAGAGTGCAAAGACGGTGCTTACTTTGAAGACAGAGAGAGATCGCGCGCACGAGAGAGGAGCTCTCTACTCGTTCTGTCCGTCAGCGCAGCAGTCATCTCCCTCATTTATAGTCGGCTAAAACGGCTCCAGGTTCAAAGGTCAATATGGATTAATCTGTGTTATTTTTTTTTAATGCGTTATTTTTTCTCAGATTAATTAATCGAAATTAACGTGTTATTTTGACAGCCCTAGTTTAAACTGAGGAAATGTATCATTTTAAGGGAAAAATAAGTTGATTTTAAATTTCATGGCACCAACACATCTCAAAAAAGTTGGGACAAGTCCATGTTTACCACTGTGTGGCATCCCCTCTTCTTTTTATAACCGTCTGCAAATGTCTGGGGACTAAGGAGACAAGTTGCTCAAGTTTAGGAATAGGAATGTTGTCCCATTCTTGTCTAATACAGGCTTCTAGTTGCTCAACTGTCTTAGGTCTTCTTTGTCGCATCTTCCTCTTTATAATGAGCCAAATGTTTTCTATGGGTGAAAGATCTGGACTGCAGACTGGCCATTTCAGTACCCGGATCCTTCTTGTACACAGCCATGATGTTGTAATTGATGCAGTATGTGGTCTGGCATTGTCATGTTGGAAAATGCAAGGTCTTCCCTGAAAGAGATGACGTCTGGATGGGAGCATATGTTGTTCTAGAACTTGGATATACCTTTCAGCATTGATGGTGCCTTTCCAGATGTGTAAGCTGCCCATGCCACACGCACTCATGCAACCCCATACCATCAGAGATGCAGGCTTCTGAACTGAGCCCTGATAACAACTTGTCCTTGTCCTCTTTAGTCCGGATGACATGGCGTCCCAGTTTTCCAGAAAGAACTTCAAATTTTGATTCGTCTGACCACAGAACAGTTTTCCACTTTGCCACAGTCCATTTTAAATGATCCTTGATCCAGAAGCGCAGGCGTTTTCTCTGGGCCATGTTTAGATATGGCTTCTTTTTTGACCTATAGAGTTTTAGCTGGCAACAGCGAATGGCACGGTGGATTGTGTTCACTGACAATGTTTTCTGGAAGTATTCCTGAACCCATGTTGTGATTTCCATTACAGTAGCATTCCTGTATGTGATGCAGTGCCGTCTAAGGGCCCGAAGATCACGGGCATCCAGTATGGTTTTCTAGCCTTGACCCTTATGCACAGAGATTGTTCCAGATTCTCTGAATCTTTGGATGATATTATGCACTGTAGATGATGATAACTTCAAACTCTTTGCAATTTTTCTCTAAGAAACTCCTTTCTGATATTGCTCCACTATTTTTCACCGCGGCATTGGGGGAATTGGTGATCCTCTGCCCATCTTGACTTCTGAGAGACACTGCCACTCTGAGAGGCTCTTTTTATACCCAATCATGTTGCCAATTGACCTAATAAGTTGCAAATTGGTCCTCCAGCTGTTCCTTATATGTACATTTAACTTTTCCGGCCTCTTATTGCTACCTGTCCCAACTTTTTTGGAATGTGTAGCTCTCATGAAAACCAAAATGAGCCAATATTTGGCATGACATTTCAAAATGACTCACTTTCAACATTTGATGTGTTATCTATATTATATTGTGAATAAAATATAAGTTTATGAGATTTGTAAATTATTGTATTCCTTTTTTGTTCACAATTTGTACAGTGTCCCAACTTTTTTGGAATCGGGTTTGTGTATATATATATATATATATATATATATATATATATATATATATATATATATATATATATATATATATATATAAACAAATGATTTTAACAATCTAGCAAAGACTGTGAAGTTGAACTGAAAAAATTAACATGAATTTCACAATGTCATCATCTTGTGAGCTTTAGTGGAGTCAACAAATTTGTCTTTACACGTTAGCCAGACATTTTGTGCTACTTGATTGAGAAACTTATATGACTGCACTCTTGCATGAATGTACATTATTTGAAACATATCTCAAAAGCACTATTAATATTTTTAGTGGTAAAACATTTGAATTCAAAAGAAAAAAAAGTACATCTTAAAGTGAAACCTTTAACCTGCTGTGCTAAAAATACTTTAGAGGAAGTGAAACTAATAAGTGGTTTCTGTCGCTAAGAGATATTTTCTCACATAAGATGTCTTAACTATATCACAGCATATTTATATGCTCATGTCAGGTGGGCATCAGTTAGCCTACATTTTAAAACCTTTATGGCAACAATATAGCAAAATTTTATTTTGACTATGGCAACATTTTTATTAAAAAATATTTATTTGAATAGGACAACATTTGTATTTTAAAACCTTTATTTTAATATGGCATGACACACATTTTACAACATTTCTATGATTAAATCGTTGACTCCTCCCCATCAGCCAATCACTTTACTCCATAGCAACGAGGTCAACCCCGCCCTTATTCTTAGCTTAAAGGTCCCGTTTTTCGTGGGTTTTTGAAGCTTTGATTGTGTTTATAGTGTGCAATATAACATGTGTTCATGTTTCGCGTGTAAAAAAACAGTATTTTTCACATAATTTACTTATCTGTATACCGCTGTTTCCACTGTCATAAAAACGGGCTGATGACTTCCTTGTTCAATGAAGTCCCTCCTTCAGAAATACGTAACGAGTTCTGATTGTGCCAGCGGTTCCTGTGTTGTGATTCGACAGCAGTTTAGCGCTCCTTGCCCGGAAAGGTCACGCCTCTTAACATAACGTGGAGATGCACGCGCTCAGTGTTATTGTAAACATGTCTTTAATTTTACCCTATCAATTTGAGCCAGAATCAGACCCGGTGATTGGACTGCGGGATGAAAATAGCAGCGTTTCGACGACATGGCGACAAACACACTCTACAAACGCAACTCTTGATCTTCTCCATGGGAGCGCAACAAGACCACGCCCCCTTTTTTGTGTATTCCTGTGGGCGGAGGTTAGTCAAAAAACTGTTTTAGTGACGTCATTAAAGAAGGAAGTAGAGGAATGTAGTCCAAACTGGCCGTTCGTTGTAGGCGACTTCTGTTAAATAAAATATCTCGCTTGGCATTGAACTTTGAGCTTTAAAATTTTACAGATTTTATTTATACTCTAACAACAACATTACACACTAACTAAAGTTTGAAACATGGGATCACGAAGAACGGGACCTTTAAGACTTCAGTCTATTCCCTAGTAAAAGTTTGTCTCAGCAGTTTTGTGAATAGGTTTTAAGAGAAAACTCTTAGCTAAGAACATTTACTGCTATTTAGGAGAACTCTTAGTGGTAAGATAAAATGTTTTGTGAATACGGCCCACATATGTAAATTTTAATCCTCCCAAAAAAATGCTAAAAAATAAACATGTGAGTGCGTATTATAGACTAAACATGTTACTGCCAGATAGTGCTGTTGCCACACTCTCTCCTATTGCGGTCTTTCATTTTGAAATTAGCTGATGATCAATAAAATGCAGGTCATATTTGTTGCTTTAAGTGACACATTTATGTGGCCAAGTGTAAATGGAATTGTTTTGATCAATCAGAAAGCCATTTGATCAGTAAAAATGCATGAAGTGACCAGGTGTAAACAGACCCAAAGAGAGCCTGGGTGGATGTCAAGATTTTCTGTTAATATTATATGTTAAGTTTTGTGGTGTGTTATTTTTATTCAAAATGCCTGATTGCACATAATTAACATAATTAACAGCCTCATTGAATTAGTAAAGTTCAAAACTTTTCTTGAAGCCTTCTTTAGTGTTGCATATTTTAACCTTTAGATGCACTAATATTAGATCAATTTTGTTCTCCATTTCTGACCAACTAGTGCAAGAATACACGAGCATAGCAGCCGATTTATGCAATGGAAGAACAGTCTTTAACCACAATTAAGGGTGACACTTTATTTTGATGGTCTGCTTAAGACATTCTACTGAAGTATCTTTTTTTTTTTTCACCCATAATCCAAGCTAATTCGTTACACTGTACAACAACATTAAGTGTAATTTAATTTTTATGTTTAATAAAGATACATTGTTCTACAATTCACATTGTAGAGAAAGTTGTAAAAAGTTTAAATTATATTAATATCAAAGGATTAACTTACAAGATGAAGGGGGAAAGAAAGAAGAAAAAAACAACTTTGATCTGTATCCTTCACCAAAACATTTTTTATATAAGCAGACAGGAAATGACTGCTCAGTGCGGTCACAGTGGTGTAGTTCATGTTCAGCTAATAAAAGCATCAGTACACAGCAGCGTCCACACGAGCAACTCACACAATGGACTCCAAAAGACCGAAAATCTACAAGAGGACTCACGGCAATAGTAGCCCTGAGATACAAGAACTGGACAGAGAAGATGGTGAGGAGATGATCACTGATGCCAACAGAGACACACAGAACCATCATGAGGTCAGGACAGAGACAGAGAACTCAGACACTGCCATATATCAAACACTTCAACACTCGGGTACTAAGACTCATTTCATTACAGCAACATAACATTCAATTCAAATGAGTGTTTGAGAAATATTTATCTTCATATCTGTAATTTACAGGAAGTGTTTGTGTGAGGATCAGAAGCTCCAGAGCAGCTCCAGTGTGTTTGGGTCTGCTGTGTGTTCTTCTGCTGACTGCAGTCATAGTGCTGGCCATCAAACTCACTCAAACGGTTGATGAGTTTTACATCAAGTACAAAAACATCACAGAAGAAATAGATGAGTTAAGAAAAAGAAAAACAATCTTGAAAGAGAATACTGAAAATTTATCAAATTATAATGAAACCCTGAATACAGAAAAATTGACATTACAGAAGGAGATGAAAGAACTGAGGCAACAGATACATAAAATAGGTAAACAACAACAACAACAACAACATTACACTAAAACTACACAACTATTCAGTATTTAAAGAATATAGTATGTATGTTTCGGGTTACCTGTTATAAATAAGTTGTGTCAGTCAGTGTGGAAGGAAATAAAGAGCTAATTGTTGTACTGGTTGTTCTTACAGATGGATGGAGTTGCTATCAATCCAGTCTTTACTTCATTTCCTCTGAGAAGAAGAGCTGGACTGAGAGCAGAAGATACTGTACAGAGAGAGGAGCAGATCTGATCATCATAAACAACACAGAGGAACAAGTGAGTGAAAGAGAAAGTTTGTTTGTTGACCATACCTAAGTTTGGAGCAACAAAGGCTACGTTCACACCAAGGATGCTCAATTCTGATTTATGGCTCAGATCCAATGTTTTTGTAGAGCTGTTCACATTGTTGTTTTAAATGTGGCCAATATCAGATTCCAGTGTGAACAGATCATGGTCCTGGACTGACCCGCATGCGCAAAATAATGATAAAAAAGACATCACGCAGCACACTGTCATACGGAAGTAAACATGGAGGACATTAAAGTCAGTGATTTCACTTATTTATTTATAGTGTGCTATAGTGTGATTTATAGTGTGAAAAAAAGAGGAGGATGCAATAAAAGAGATAAAAGAGAAGTTTATGGTAGGAGTCCTCGTGTTTTGCTTGTATATAGAGCTGTCACTGTAATACTTATGAGTTCTGACACATCATTGTCCTTCCACGTCGTGTATGTAAAACCCTTTGAAATTGACTCCCATGAGTTCAGAATTGTGACGAATGTTGCTCTAGACTAGAGTGATGTAAAAGTCACATGAATTCTGATTTGACTGTTCAAACCGAGGTCGCACTGCAAAACATCTGATCTGTACCGGATTTAGTACCACATATGAAAGTCGGAATTGAAAAGATCAGATTCCATGTGGTTTGTGCTGTTCACACTGTCATGACAAAAACAGATCTGAGTCACGTGAGCAAAAAGATCTGATTTGGGCTACATTTGCCTGCAGTCTGAACATAACCAAAGTCTGACAACACCTTCCTTTGTGGACATTTTGTGAGCGACGTGAAATTTGTCTGAACTGTACATCTTTGTTTGCAATGAATTTCTTGAATGAATGTATTAATTATTCGGCCAACTTAGATAACAGTTTTGCTGCTTTAAGTATGTTTCTTCATTCATTAGGAGTATTTAAAACGAGTTCCAGGTGGCACTGATTTCTGGATTGGTCTGACTGACAGTGATGTGGAGAACACATGGAAATGGGTTGATGGCACCAACATGACCTCTGGGTGAGAAATCACTCGTGTAAAACTACATCCACCAAACTCGGCACAGTCTGTTCTGACTTAGTCTGTCAATCTATCAATATATTTCAGCCCTTTTATAATCTATCAATACAAAACCACCATAGCAACAAAGTATAAACTTCCTGGAAATGCCTAAGCAACCAGATAACATGCCTTGGTAACTGATCAGAACACTTCAGATACACCGTTGCAATCATAAAGTACACTGTAGCAACCATATACAAACACCCAAAACAACCACTTGAGCAACTGCCTACAGTCATTCTGTACATCTGTGTGACTGTACAGCCATTAAAACAAGCTTTTAAAATGCTTTTAAACTTTAAGACAAAGTTAAAGTTAGTCTTGACAAACTTTATCTCACAGTCAGTATCATATCGCACAGAAAGCAGCACTGAACATCTAATGCTGATCTGTTGCAGGTTCTGGAGGGATGGAGCACCAAGTGATAGCGCTGGTGATGAGGATTGTGCCATAAATCTGCCATCAGGGTTTGCTGATTATTCATGTAAAAAACCTTTTAAATGGATCTGTGAGAAGAACACATCTTAATTTACATTGCTATAAAGGGTTGTTACAACATTTGTCTTATTTCTCTTTTTGTTCTGAAACATAGTTCTGCAAGTTTCCATGTAATAAATCATCTTTATCATTAAAACATTTATTTTTTACATTTATTAATGATTTTATTATATTTTGTTAGTGATTCATGTGTGCAGCTCCTCATCCACCATGTTCACAGTGAAAGCTGAAGTGTCCAAATACTAACATTACTGAATGCGTTTCAATAGATTAACTCAACAAATGAAGTGAGATTGGGGTGTGGCTATTTTCTTCTTCTTTACTTGAATTCTATATGGTGAGGCTAGTAATGTGGAAACTTCACACTTAAGAGGAAAATAATACAATGTTATTACATTTATATCAAAGGCTTAACAACATGGCTACTTTTACTAGTAGTGTACAAAAATATTTTAACATAAATCGTTGCTGTTTATCTGCAAAACCTTTTTTATATAAGCAGGATATGACTGCTCAGTGCGGTCACAGTGGTGTAGTTAACGTTGAACTCTAAAAGTATCAGTACACAGCAGTGTTTTCCACACACAAGCAACTTACAAAATCTGACTAAAAATGTGCAAGAGGAACAGCACAGGTATTGAGATTTATTTCATTATAACAATCAACACACATATTTTAGTCATGTGAGTAATTAAGAAACATTAATCTTCATGTCTGTGGTGTTCAGGGATTGATTCTGTGAGGAACAGAAGATACAAAAGAGCTCCAGTGTGTTTGGTGCTGCAGTGTGTTCTTCTGGTCGAGGCGATCATATTGCTGGGTCTCGAACTCAGAACAAAGACTGATGAGTATGAAAACAGTGAGGACAAATACAAACAACGAAGGAACGAGGAACGTGATGAGATCCAAGGCTTGATAAAAACGAAAGATGAATTGGAGAATGACATTAGCTACAGGACTAACCAAAATAACCAGTTAAATGAGGAGAAAAAACAACTGTTAGCACAATTTTTGGGTAATCTTGAACTTCACTTTTAGTATTAAAAGATGCAGTGTTTGTTGTGTGTACACACGGATATTAGTAAGTTTCAGTTCAGTGTGGACGAGAACAAACAACTCATAACTAAACTGGTAGGTTACTAGACGGATGGAAGTGCAATCAATCCAGTTTATACTACATTTCCTCTGACACGAAGAAATGGGCTGATAGTAGAGAAGACTGTTGTTTATGATGATCAGATCTGCTCCTCTGTTCAAACAAAGAGGAACAAGTAAGTGAAACACTGATTGACTAATTCAGATTCATGATTCATTTACTCACATTAGACGTGTGTTAGCTGACATACTACAGAAATGATTTCACTTCTTTTCTATTATTAGGACTCTTTTAAAACTGATGCTGAATTCTGGATTGGTCTAAATGACAGTGATGTGGAGGGCACATGGAAATGGGTTGATGGCAGCACACTGACCTCTGGGTGAGAAATTACTGAACTGAACTGATTAATATGATATAAATGATTATCATATCACACAGAAAGCAGCACTGAACACCTAATGCTGATATGCTGTATATGCAGGTTCTGGGCGTCTGGACAGCCCAACATGGACAAAGAGGAAAACTGTGCTGTGCTGAATCCATTAGGGTGGTATGGTTATCCATGTGATAATGTTTTTAAATGGATATGTGAGAAAAAAAGCACCTTAAAATAAAATCTGTAATGTGATGGCTAATAGAAAGCAGGTAAAAAAAAATAGTACACTTGTATTTGGAAAAAATAATAGTTGTAGTTTTTTGTAAGCTATAAGTCCTACTGTAATAAATCATCATTATTAAATTAAACAAATTAATTAGTGTTTCTGTTACATTTTATTGTTGCATGTGTGCAGCTTCTCTGCAGTTTTCTGTCATGTTAATATGTACTCTACTTTCAAAAAAAAAAAAAAAAAAACTGTATTACTTCCAATATCTCAATACCACTGATGCCAAAAGCAGAACTACCAAACGACGAGCTCCAACACACATCAGATCAAGAGTCTGCAGCCTCACACTAGGAACAACAGACTTATTTAAAATCTAGGCTAACGGCTTAAATCTGGCTAATATTCACTTCCTAAACAACAAAAAGCATTTCCTATGATGTTGAGGAGACGGTAGAAATTTCGGGAATATTCAGTCTTTATTTCCACAGACATGAACTGAAACCTGTGTACATCTGAATTTCAGCCCTTCAGTTTCTCAATCAAGTAGCACAAAATTTGTCTGGCTAACGTGTAAAGACAAAGTTGTTGACTCCACTAAAGCTCACAAGATGATGACATTGTGAAATTCATGTTATTTTTTTCTGCTGAACTTCACAGATTTTGTTATGTTGGTAATATCATTTGTAATTATATAAAAAGAGCATTCAAAGGCAGAATATTTAAATCATTACTTTTTAATGGATTTGTTAGAAGACTTGATCAGTTCTGGTTTCCTACAGCTAAAATATGCCACAAAGTTACTCTGAAACGCTGTGAGACATTTTGACCATAGTGGTTTTGAGTCTCGACAGCATAAGTGTAGAAGCTCAGAGCAGTACAGTCCCAGAACAGACTCAGAACAACATTCACCATCTGAATGATTTCAATACATTATTAAAAGTTATCAAAAAAGTTGCCTTTTTATCATCTTAACAGGATATCACGTGTTCATGACCACAGTTCACTTAAAGCAACATCATGACTTTTTCATAATTACTGCAGCTTCAGATCCTGACAACATGTTTCACAGCAAGGCTTGAAATTGTGACCATTTTGGTTGTGTATGCACCTGAAATTTACTCTGTGATGTGTGTGACCTGTTTTCATTTCTATACAAAACATTTGCTAATTATTGCACAGTATGTGCTTGCTGTGAGCTGATACAGTGACCAGTCCAATGTTCCATCCAAATGTTACATACATAACCGATTAAAATTCATTTTTACATTCTTAACTTTAATGCAGATTTAAGACATTAGCAATCAATCACTCCCTTTCTTTGAGCTCCTTTATCATGTTGAATGATGAAAAGAACACAGAGACATTTATTTTGTTAAGACAAAGTAACTGTGGATCCACCAGCAAAGGAAAGAATGGCTGAAAGACTCTGAGTGGCTCTGCTATGAAAATTCAATTCAATTCACATTTATTTGTATAGCGCTGTGAGTGCGCATTTTGTTTCAATTTTGGTTTCACTCGCTCCGTGTCCAATAAAACAATCCACATAGTCAGTTTTCTGATAAAATTATCTTCCTTTAATCTTGCTTGTCAGTTAAATAAAACAAATCAAATTAAAAAAGCAAAATATAATCTTAGATCGTCAATATCACGGATGCGGTAAAGAAAACTGTGCGACTCCACTGTATTCCAAAGAGCGCACTACCGCCAAAGCTTCACAGTTGTGATTCTTAAAGAGCCAGTACACAATTTTAACATATTACATATTTTCAATGTAAAAATACAGAATATTTATCCAAATGGTACACACAAACAAAGTAAGCTCACAAATGAAGCCAACTCAAACTAAAATATTCAAAAACTGAATCCAATCAAAATAGGCTCCTACATTACCGGCCCCTAATTGTTCTCAAACTCTTTGAAACAATTACTTAAATTTAAACAGAAGGATCCAAATTATTTCAATATCCTAAGTAAATTCTTAAAGTCCAAAGCAATACAAATTTAGGTTCCTATAGACATATTGCCTTCACTACTCATTCTGCCTCCTGCAACAGGCAAAGTTTTGTTATGGGTCTTTCCAAAATGTTGGTTTTTGTCTTTATGTGGACTTGTTGAACGAGACCCTTCTTGTCAGGAATAGTTTCAATAACTCTTGCTAACATCCATGAATTCCTAGGGGCGGAGTCATCAACTACCAGAACAATGTCTCCAACAGATAAGTTTCTTTTTGTGTCATTCCACTTTTGTCTCTGTTGCAGTTGTGGCAAATATTCACGACACCAACGTTTCCAAAACAAATCAGAAACATACTGCACCTGTTTCCATTTGCGTCTAGAATACAGGTCGTCTTTGTCAAACAGTCCTGGAGGCAACGATGGCTTTGTTTTGAGTAACAACAAGTGATTCGGTGTCAAAGCTTCTAGATCATTTATGTCGCTTGATGTTGCTGTTATTGGACGACTGTTAATTATAGCCTCTGCTTCACAGAAAACAGTTTGAAGGCATTCCTCATCAAGAACTTGTTCTCTGATTGTAGCATTAAGGATTTTTCTTATTGAGCGTATCAGTCTCTCCCATGCCCCGCCATGGTGAGACCCAGTGGGAGGATTGAAAACCCACTTAATTCCTTGCTGGCAGAGATGGTCTTGAATTTTTTCGTTGTTCCATTTTTCAATGGATTGTCTTAATTCACGCTCGGCAGCTACAAAATTGGTCCCATTGTCTGACCTGAGAACTTTCACTTGTCCTCTTCTGGCTACAAACCGACGTATAGCATTCAGACAGGAATCGGTGCCCAACGAAGAAGCCACTTCGATGTGCACTGCACGAATTGCTAAGCAAGTGAAGATAACACCAAATTTCTTGACAAGGCTTCTTCCACGTTTAACCATGAATGGTCCAAAGTAATCTACACCTACTCTTGTAAAAGGTGGATCATCTGGTAACACCCTGTCTGTTGGTAAGTCTGCCATTATTTGCTTTCCTGTGGAGGAATGTAAACGGCGACAAATAACACATCTTGCTAGCATTTTTCTGATTGCAGATTTGGCACCTGGTATCCAGTATTTCTGTTGCAGTGTAGAAGTCATGTGATTTCTGCCACCGTGTCCTGTTTTCTCATGAATATTCTGGAGGATTAAGTTGGTAACATGAAGATCCTTTGGAATAATCATAGGACGCTTGCTTTCTTCCGGCATAGCAGCATTGCTAAGTCTTCCGCCGACGCGTAAAACTTCACTGTGCAACTGGGGGTTTAACCTGTAGATCGAACTGTTTCTCTTTATGGCTTGCCCACTTTGCAGAACTGATATCTCCTCAGCAAACTTCTCTCTTTGACAGTACTTCACTATTTCAAGCTCAGCCTCTTTCAAATCATCAACTGAAATGTTACCTCCTTTCCATTTAGCTTTGATATCTTCCATCTTTTTGTTCACTATCTGCTTGCCTTTACTTGAATTGGCTAGAGTCTCTGCAGCAGTAAGTGTCTTTCTCTTTTGCACAAGTTCCAACAGCATGGTCTTAAATTTTAGAATCCACACTACAATGCGCTGAAGCTTTATCCAAGAGGAGAAATGATCCATCACTTGTCTAACAGAACTGTTATTATGTTGGGTCTGTATTGAATTGACCAACACAGACTTCTTGATCTCTGGATCATCTGCAGATATCATAATTTCTTCCATGCTCTTTGGCCACTCCTCAGTGGATTGGTAAAGAAATTTTGGGCCTGAGATCCATTTTTCATTTTGCATGAAAGTGTTGACCTTTTGCCCTCTCGAGGCGCAATCTGCTGGATTTGAGCCAGTTACAACATGGTTCCACTGTTCAATCTTTGAGGCCTTCAAAATTGTTGTGACTCTGTTCGCCACAAATGTTCTGAATCTTGTGCTTTCATTTCTGAGATATTTAAGTACAGCTGTGCTGTCTGTCCAGAAGACTGAAGGTTTAAGTTTCAGCTGTAACTCTCCTTTTACCATCAGATCCATCTTTGTGGCAACTGTCGCAGCTGTCAATTCCATTCGTGGGATTGTAGGCCTTTTTAGAGGGGCAACTCTGGCCTTCTCTATCATCAATGCACAGTGCACCTGGTCCTGTTGATTACGTAGAAGAAGATAGCTTGCTGTACCATACGCATCTTCACTCGCATCTGCGAAGTGATGTTGCTGTGCCACAACAGTTTCTCCGAAATCTGCTGGTTTAATGCATCTGCTCACCTTGAACTCTTCAAGCTGATGAAGTCCACTGAGCTAGTCTGTCCACCTTTGTTTTGCTTGCTCTGGAAGATCATCATCCCATCCTATTTTCAGTCTGCATAAATCCTGCAGGATCATCTTAGCTGGTAAAACTACAGGTGCAAGAAACCCCAATGGGTCATAGATAGAGCTGACGATCGAGAGCAGCCCTCGTCGAGTGAATGGACGATCTTTAATGACTATTTTGAATTGAAATGTGTCTGACTCGACATTCCAGTGGATGCCCAATGCTCTTTCCATTGGCAGTGTTTCCTGATCAAAATCCAAGTTTTTCACTCCATCAGCCAATTCATTCTCAGGGATAGCTGCTAGCACAGCGCGACTGTTGCTTGTCCACTTGACCAGGCGAAAACCTCCTTTGTAACATATTGCTCGGAGACCATGATATAACTCTATGGCTTGTGTCTCAGTGGCTGTGGACTTCAAACAGTCATCTACGTAAAAATTTCGAAGAACAGCATCAGCAACATCAGGTTTGAACAGTATGCCATGATCTTCAGCACACTTCCTCAAAGCATAGCTGGCGCAGCTGGGTGAAGAAGTAGCGCCAAATAAGTGGACAACCATTTTATGTTCCACTAAGTCTCCATTATAATCTCCATGAGGCCACCACAGGAACCTGAGAAGATTTGAATCCTCTTCATGGACGCAAACCTGGTGGAACATAGCTTCCACATCTGCCATAAAGGCGATCCTTTCTTGTTTGAATCTTGTAATGACACCAACAAGATTACTTGTTGGTTCAACGACATCCCTTGATAAGATGCCCCACAGTCAAAAACAACCCTCAGTTTGTGCATGACGGGATGGTACACCCCATGGTGAGGTATGTACCATATTTTGCCATCTGTTTGCTTGTGGTTGTCTTCTGTGAGCTCAACAGCATAATCATTTTTGATGAGACTGTTCATGAAAGATGTATACTCTGTGTGGAAATCAGGATTTATGATGAATTTTCTTTTCAAATTCAGAGCCCGTTGTTCAGCCACCACACGATTATTTGGCATCTGAATAGCCTTGTTCTTCAAAGGCAGGCACAAGCTGTAATGACCATCTACAAGCTTAGCTGACTCAGACATCATTTTCATGAATTGGAGGTCTTCCTTGGACATTTCCATTTGATAATCCTTTTCTGCTTCAGGGAAATCCTGCTTGAATTGCTGCTGCCACAAGTCTTCTAATCTGGCTACTGATATGCGATTCACCAATACTGGAGCACACCTTCCTTTTCTTGTGACATCATTACTATTCCTGAGAGGCCCATTCACTGTCCAGCCCAACTTGGTTCTAACAGCAAAAGGTCCATTGTCTTTACTACTAATAACTTGCCAAGGCTCCATGACTTCAGGCACATTAGCTCCTATTAGTAGTCCAATTTTTGCTTCGATGCTAGGGAGACAAACCTCTTTAAGATACGGCCATCTCTCCAAATCCTTTTGCTGTGGAATGTTACTCTTGTGAACTGGAATTGTTCTTTGTGTGAAGACTTCAGGAAGTTGAACAAACTCATCACCATCTAGACTACTAATCTCCAAGCCAGACACTATGTGAGTTTTGACTTGTTTTTCATCTCCCATGGTTCTTAGAAGTATATCAGTCTTTCTTCCGTTCACTTTCAGCTCAGACATCAACGCTTCTGTACAGAAAGTATCTGAACTTCCTGGGTCGAGAAAGGCGTACGTTTTGACCAGATGTGTACCTTTAGTAGTTTTAACTTGTACAGGAACAATTGACAAAGTACACTCATTCTCACAGGTATCCTCATCTTCACTTGTGTCCTTTTTTGCACAGACTAGTGCACTTGTAACAGACTTTCTTTCAGAGCTATCCATTTTGTCTTCCTGAAGACAAGCAGTTTCTTTTGACTTCATATGCAGTATGGTTGGATGTGGCAAAGAACATTCACTGCAGCTCATTCTATATTTGCATTGTTTGCTCATGTGACCGTGCTTTAAACAGCCAAAACACAATCCTTTGGTTCGCAAAAAGTCGATTTTCTCTTGATGTGTCTTACTTTTCAATCTTTTACAGGATTCCAGGTTGTGTTGCAGTCCTTTCCAAAAAAGACATGGTTTCTTCTGGCTGCTGGCATGTTTATTTTGCGATCTTTGAACTGCAAGTTTGTCATCATCTTCAACCTTTTTGTCAACTGGTAAAGACCCTTTTTGTTACAGCCTTTTTATAAGCGCTTGCTTCTGCTTGTGACTTAGCTTGTCCTTTAGCTGTTGAACTTTCTTTTATGTCTCCAAACACTGGATGGAGAGAAATCCTTGCCTGCTTGTTGATGAAATCAACTAAATATTTGAACTTCACTCTAGCATTTCGCTTCTCTTGAATATCACATGCCACCGATCGCCATTTTTCTCTTAATTTGTATGGAAGTTTCACCACAATGGCTCTCAGATTTGCTGCATTATCCATCTCTTCCATGTAACTTATATCTGACATTGCATTGCAGCATCCTGACAAAAACAATGAAAAGGAGTGAAGTGCTTCTCCATCTTCAGGTCTGATAGAGGGCCAGTGTAGAGCTTTGTTCATGTATGCGTCTGCAATCTGATACTCATTTCCAAAATGCTCTCTCAGAAGCTGCTTTGCCTTAAGATAGCCTTCTGATGGATTCATATGTAGACAGCTACGAACCAGTTCCTTAGGCTTTCCAGTTGTGTACTGTTCCATGAAGTACAAACGGTCTTTATCATTATCGGTACGATCTTCAACGCCATGTTCGAAGGCCCGAATGAACAGCTTATAATCGACTTTCATCCATTCTTTAGTTTAAAGCATCAAAACGAATGATTAATTGTCCTTATATCGTTTACTGAACTGTGCAGTATCACGTTTAAATTTTTTACCTCAGAAATCTTCTCCGCAGAAACTGCGCCATTAGATCGCGGGTAGAGAAGGCCACGCTTCTGAGGTAATCCTAGAACGTCCTTTTCCAACGAAATTCCACATAACATGTACTGCAAGATCCACTGTTCCGCAAAAACATCCACATATCTTCGTGTCAAACACGTCCTTATCCTTCAGGAGTTAGTTTTCTTTACTAATGTGAGTGCGCATTTCGTTTCAATTTTGGTTTCACTCGCTCCGTGTCCAATAAAACAATCCACATAGTCCGTTTTCTGATAAAATTATCTTCCTTTAATCTTGCTTGTCAGTTAAATAAAACAAATCAAATTAAAAAAGCAAAATATAATCTTAGATCGTCAATATCACGGATGCGGTAAAGAAAACTGTGCGACTCCACTGTATTCCAAAGAGCGCACTACCACCAAAGTTTCACAGTTGTGATTCTTAAAGAGCCAGTACACAATTTTAACATATTACATATTTTCAATGTAAAAATACAGAATATTTATCCAAATGGTACACACAAACAAAGTAAGCTCACAAATGAAGCCAACTCAAACTAAAATATTCAAAAACTGAATCCAATCAATATAGGCTCCTACAAGCGCTTTTCACAATACATATCATTTCAAAGCAGTTTTACAGAGAATGGATGTCAACATTACAATTTAAAGAATGCAGTTAGAAAATGTAATAATTTAGGCAATTAATTTACAATCACTGTTAGCAGTTTAACTGAAGGTAGAAGCAATGAGCTCCTGAAAAATGAATTACATTAACAATAATTAGGATATAGAAATTGTGCAATGTGCATGTTGATCCAGATGATTGCGTCTTCTGAAGTCCTCGCAGGAGTTGGCACCGGCTCTTCACAGGTGTTGTTCATCTGAGGTCTTCTTAAGAGGCTGGATCCAAACTGAAGCTGATGTCCTCTCTAGTCACCTCGGGACGGGCTTCCCGAGGTAAAACAGAAAAGCAAATGGAGAATAATTAGCGTAGCTGCTGTTCATAAGATTAAGCAAAGATAGTTGTTTGGATTTTCAATTATTTAGCCCTCCGAAAAGGCTCACCAGGAAACACACAATGTCATGACTCGTGTTCGCCTTCAATTTTATTTAAATCAAATGACCACAGGTCATAAACCTGAAATGCAACAAACAATAACAAATATTATTTAAATAATGGCAAATATTATTTAAATAATGACAAAATATTATTTAAACAATGGCAAATATTATTCAAATACATCATATAAGTTAATCAAATAACATAATATAACAATAATGTAAATAATGAAATCAAAAACCTGCAACACCATCAAATGTGATGAATCTAGCTTAAAAACTACATTGACTACATTACCCAGAATGCCTAGCGCCAGAGGAGCATGCGCACAGTGACTCTACCGTCACTGGTAGTTATGGACGCTGTCTCCGTATACAAAACCCATGCTACCACAATCCTCGTTCAAATGATTCGTACACGCATACATGCACTCTACCATAGACCACCGATTAAAACCACCGCTATCACTACCGCCACAAGAAACCAATAAAGTGCTCTGAATAATCAGCACAAAGCTAATGGCTAATAATGATGCCTAATGCTTTACAACATCCAGGACGCTAAACTACCGCTACAAGTTACTCTTATCCAATTAATACAGACATAATAAAGTAAACGTTTAGTGCATTCATATATAATTGCCTCAATGTTACTAGATTGTGTGAAAAGTTAGTGGTTACATACCAACGGGCTGTGTGCTCCTGCTGAATGTCTGTGATGAAGTGATTAGCAGCTGCCATGACTTTAAATGCTGCGTCCCAATTCGCCTACTTATACTACGTCCTAAAAGTATGTACTGTTTTTGTAAAGAAAAAGTACATACTTTTGAGTGTGTAGCAGAAGAGTATGCAAGCTTTGGGACATACTACCTCGTCATAATTGCGTCATTAACGGACGTTCTGTCGCTTAGTTACGCAACCTGTAACTGTTTAAACTACACTGTCAATCATCTTGTCACAGTTAAAATCCTCCACATTTATTTAAATTTTATTTCCTACCGTTTCGGAGATAAATGTAGTCGCACGTTGATCTGCCAGTCATGGGTCTTTCATGCAATAACTCTCCTCGTCTTTGCATAATAATGCATTTAAAAATTAATGAACAAACGCATCGTTATAAAAGTTCACAATGCTGTTGCAAATGAAATATAATTCGGATAACATTTAATAAACATATTTTCGTCAGGTTAGATACTGATTATTAATCATTCAAGCCCCTTTATCTTAACCGCTCTGCTTAACCGGCTGACTCGCACATCCGTCATGTTTGTAGTTTTTTAACACTTTTTACTCGTTTTTGTAGTTCTAATCGAATCCTCGTCCACAGCGCAATGTGTTATGGGCAATATTACCGGTTAGAAGTGTGCACGGATCTGCACTTCGAATTCTAGCCGGAAAAAGTAGACCATCCGGGTATCTTTGGAATACTCATTTCAACATACTACGATTTGGGACATACTAATTCTTTTTTCGAATACTATTTAGGACGGATAGTATGCGAATTGGGACGCAGCAAGTGTCTCTAGTAAAGCTGCGCATGCGCACATACTATAACACATCTGAGCATGTAAACAAACTTAAGAAAATCACTCATTTCCCATTTGTGTCTCATTTATCTATTTGCATATACATTTTTTTTTTTTTTTTTTTTATAAACAAGCTAAAAGTCTTAACATAGTCATGTGCAATTGATCTGGTATGAGATGCATTATGTGAATGTTTGGCTAAAGAGATGCGTCTTTAATCTAGATTTAAACTTGGTGAGCGAGTCTGAGCCCCGAACATTATCAGGAAGGCAATTCCAGAGTTTCGGAGACAAATGTGAAAACGCTCTCCCTCCTTTAGTGGACTTAGCTATCCTAGGTACAACCAGAAGTCCAGAGTTTTGTGATCTTAAAGAGCGTGAAGGATTGTAGGGCGACAGAAGATCAGTTAAGTACACAAGAGCTAAACCATTTAGAGCCTTATAGGTCATTAGCGATACTTTATAATCGATATGGAACTTAATAGGTAACCAGTGTAGAGATGATAAGATTGGTGTTATATGATCATGTTTTCTTGACCTGGTGAGAACTCTAGCAGCTGCATTTTGTACTAATTGTAGCTTATTTATTGAGGAAGCAGGACAACCAGCTAATAATGCATTACAGTAATCTAGTCGAGACGTCATGAAGGCATGAACTAACTGTTCCGCATCAGAAATAGATAACATATTCCGTATTTTAGCAATGTTTCTGAGGTGAAAGAAGGCTGTTTTTGTAACATATGAAATATGATTTTCAAAGGACAAGTTGCTGTCTAATATAACACCCAGGTCTTTAACTGTTGAGGATGGAGTAACAGTACATCCTTCTAAATGCAGGTTGTAGTCTGAGAGATTCTGTGCTCAGGTTTTTGGCCCAATAAGTAATACTTCAGTCTTATCTGAGTTTAATATAAGAAAATTACTAGTCATCCAATGTTTTACTTCTTTAATACATTCTGTCAGATTGGATAATTTAGAGATTTCATCTGGTTGTGTTGAAATATATAACTGAGTATCATCGGCATAGCAGTGGAAACTAATTCCATGTTTTCTTATAATATTGCCGAGTGGCAGCATGTATATTGAAAATAGCAGAGGGCCTAACACTGATCCTTGCGGCACTCCATAGTTTACTATCGTTATATTAAATTTTTCCCCGTTTATATAAACAAAATTGTGACGATCTGATAGATACGATCTAAACCACCGTAATGCCTGTCCCTGAATACCAGTGTAATTTTGTAGTCGATCTAGGAGTATTTTATGATCTATAGTGTCGAACGCAGCACTGAGATCAAGTAACACTAGTATTGAGACACAGCCCTGGTCAGAAGCTAGAAGTCATTTGTAATTTTAACGAGCGCAGTTTCTGTGCTATGATGAGATCTGAATCCTGACTGAAATTTTTCATAGATAGTGTTTTTTTGCAAGAAGGAGCACAATTGGACCGACACCACTTTTTCTAGTATTTTAGACATAAATGGAAGATTTGAAATGGGCCTGTAATTTTCTAATACGTTTGGATCTAATTGTGGTTTCTTAATGAGAGGCTTAATAACTGCTAGCTTGAACGGTCGTGGGACGTGACCTAGAGATAAAGATGAGTTGATAATATTGAGAAGAGGTTCTTCTGCTACAGGTAACAGTTCTTTCAGTAGTTTAGTGGGTATTGGATCTAATAAACATGTTGTTGGTTTAGACGCAGAGATAAGTTTATTTAGCTCTTCCTGTCCTATAGTTGTAAAGCACTGCAACTGTTCTTAAAGGAATACTCCACTTTTTTTGAAAATAGGCTCATTTTCCAACTCCCCTAGAGTTAAACAGTTGAGTTTTACCGTTTTCGAATCCATTCAGCCGATCTCCGGTTCTGGCGGTACCACTTTTAGCATACAAAATATGTATGAAATGTATGTATGCATTTATATTATAGTAGTACCTTGAAAAAGTAAACTTTAAGAAATAAACAGCTTGAATTAGTGTTTGTGCTCGAAACACTAACAAAAAAGGATTTAAAAAAAATCGAATTTACATTTGGCAGATGCTGTTATCCAAAGTGACTAACTGTGCTCTTATTACAGGGATGATCCCATTGGAGCAACCTGGAGTAAAGTGTCTGGATCAAGCACACACTGGTGGAGACGCTGCAGAGATCGAACCAGCAACCTTCTGCTGACCAGCTCAGTGGTTTAGGCCACCACACCACAAAAGTAATGAAGCTACAAAAGAAATCATCATGTAATTGTAAAAATATGAAGCTACAAAAGAAATCATCATGTAATTGTAAAAATATGAAATGAAATATGGCAAGAAACAGAATGCTGACATGAATGAAGTGTAAAAAGTTTTAATCTGTTTATTCAGTCATGCTGATGGAGAGCACATGAATGTTTGCAGCAGACACAGCAGAGCCAGATTGTCCCGCACATCTTCTCCCACTCCTGCTTCAAGGGTTCAGAGGACCATCATCATGGTCTTCCTCATCCTCTGGATCAACGATGTCCCCAATGAGAAGAGCAGCGGTGAGGGACATGATGATGAAGGTGTTCATCAGCTGCTTCATCAGAATAAAGCTGCAGAATTGGCACAGCTGTGTGAGATGACAACAGGACTGTAAATACCTGATTGTTAGATAATTTGAATAAAGCTTTGTTTCGTGTGTTGTTGACTTGTACATGCATTTATTTATTTATTGTCATTATTACTTTTATTAATTCTTTACTTATTAATTATGCTATTATCAGTAAATTTATATATTTTATTCATGCTTTCATTGACTGTAAATGGAGATGTATTCACATCAGCTGTATTTGTCTAGTGTGTTCATGCACAGCTGTCATATAACAAAACATTACATTTTGCTTGTTTTACTAAAGAAGTAATATGAAAAGTAATTAAGTTTTTGGTTTATGGTTAATGTTGGGGTGTGCTAGCAAAGCAATTCATTCTGAGGTAATCTTAATTTCAAGTAGATTTTACTTACATTTTTTGGGTATAAAATCAAGTCTTCTCCAAAGGTGAAATCTTCGAGCAGCTGCTGATGTCTTCTTTGGCTTCAGACATTGTTAACACTGAGAAAAACCGCTCTAGGAAGGGTTGTGGAGTTACTGGTGCTGTGAGGTGTTAGTGCACCTGTCGCTCATCTTTATTTTATTGCAGGACCTATAATTACATACAAGATCAGGGAAAATACCAGTTGTATCTTTAACAATGAACAATAATAATGAAAAAAAAAACATGTGTTTGCATACATCATCGTTTGAAATTATATACACAAAGCATGATGACGAGGTTAAATATTTTGAATACATGACATCACCTGACATAGATCTGCACCCTCAGTTGATGTTTTTAAATCTCGCGTGAAAACGTACCTGTTTTCTATGGCTTTTAACTGCTGACTTTTGGATGATGTATATTGTTTGTTTTTTTTTGTTTTGTTTTTTTGTTGCTGTACAGTCCTTTGGTCTACTTTGTAGTGAAAAGGGCTCTATAAATAACTGAGGGATTATATAACTGAGGGATTATATATTTAATAACTGAAAGCCTGAGGGATGAAACTAGAGCTAATTCAACAAGAAAAGGGAAAAAATTTGATTTATGCTTGTGGATGGACATTTTTGCATATAAAATAAAGAAATTAATAACATATTCACACGAATTTGGGAATTTGTAACAAAAAATAAACTCACATTATAAAAATATAACAACTTTAACCCAAAATATATTAGTTGTAGCCTACTACAATTACAAAATTACTGGCAGCTGTTTCTTCAACAAGACCACAAAATAAGCAGTTTAATCGATATCAAGATATTTACAGATAGAAGAATTAAACCTGTCACTCATATCTTTTAAGTTGTTGCACTTGTGATAACGTCGTAGGTCACATGATAACCTCAACATGGCGGATTATTTTCGGATCTCGCATACTCAACGAGATTTGGCTGTTAAGTACCTACTCTTTTGGCGCTCGTTAAGTAAGTACTTATTGAAATTAAGTACCTACTCATTGAGTAGGCGGTTTCGGACGCAGCCACTCACTCATTAAGACAGTGACTTGCTGCCACCTACTGGCAGTTTAGTTTCATATTTAAAGGGATAGTTCACCCAAAAATGCAAATTTGATGTTTATCTGCTTACCCCCAGCGCATCCAAGATGTAGGTGACTTTTTTTTTTTTTTTGATTTGAACAATAAGAGTCGAAAAAACTTCCATAGACATATCCTAATTAAACCCTGCGGCTCGTGACGACACACTGATGTCCTAAGACAAGAAACGATCGGTTTGTGCAAGAAACCGAACAGTATTTATATAATTTTTTACCTCTAAAACACCACTATGTCCAACTATGGAAGTTTTTTCGACTCTTATTGTTCAAGTTCCCAATCAGTCTTATTATTTGACTGACAGACAGCAACGGTTGGAGTTAAAAATCAGCATTTGTGTTCTACTGAAGAAAAAAAGTCACCTACATCTTGGATGCGCTGGGGGTAAGCAGATAAACATCAAATTTTCATTTTTGGGTGAACTATCCCTTTAAATATGAAACTAAACTGCCAGTAGGTGGCAGCAAGTCACTGTCTTAATGAGTGAGTGAGTCAACCGATGTGTTCAAATGACTGATTCATTCAGGAACGAAGCTCGGATTAATTCGTTCTAAACGTGGATTCAGTCAGTATAACAAAAACATTTCTGTTGCACGGGGTCTCTGTTCTGCTGGTCATCATTTTGAAATTTTCATTGGCGAAATAAAGGGAAAAAAACAATATTAACAATACTGTGTCTAAAATGTATCTCATATTGTTCATGCTCGTGTGATATTGTAATATAATGACAAAAACTCATACAAATAATGTCTGTGGCCATCACATTAAAAATAACATTTGATGTGCTGAGAAAATGTTGCGTGTCTAATACACTTGGGTAAAGTTGGTTTTATATTCGCACATTCGGACTTCTGATAAATTCACTTTCCAATAAATGTGCAATAAATTAATGTTTGCGAATTTTAAGCAGCGACATGATATTGACAACCAACGATTGTCAACTTACAACATTTTTCACAGTCGATCAAAATAGGCAAGTATTGTTTTAATGGCATATTTACTTGAGAATGTCCAATGTAGTGTGATTAACAAGGCTAATACGGATGTCCGAATGTGCGAATATAAAAACAACTTTACCCAAGTGATGTACAGCGAGTACAGAACGATCAGCTAACAGTTCACAAATGCCCAAGCTGGCTTAACGAAAAAACAGGACGTAACCGTGTATATGGTCAATTGTACATGATAATTATAGACCACTATAACTGAAGAATTTTCAATACTCTAGAACATTAAAAGAAACATAAAAACACTTATCTGTCGCAGTCAATTATCCGAGTCAATCGTTTCAATAGCCGGATGAACGTTCCTGGGATCTTCTTCTTCAGTATTTTAATGGTGTTGAAACAGCGTTGGTACATACCGCCACCTAACGGAATAATTGCAGGGCCCCACATTAACACGTCCGGGAAAAGTAGTTTTTTTTTTTTTTTTGAAGCAAGTAGTTAAAATTAATTGACTTACATTTTATACAGAATATTGACTGGTTTTGTTCAGTTTCAGCTGCAAAAAATAGTTCTAAAGATCACAGCAACAGTCTTCTGTGTTTTTATTACTGAATGTTTCAGCATTTTGGACAAATCGATTGAGAAAAAGATTCAATAATACTCGAATGAATGAGCCATTTGAACGAATCATTTGAGTTAGTGACTCAATGACTCGCTCATTAAGACCGTCGCTTGCCACCTAATGGTGGTTTAGTTTCATGTTTAAAAGTATAATTGTTTCCAACTTTTCTTATTTGTATATTAAATAAATATTTAAAACAATCTCATAACTTTAATGCACTTGCATTTTTTCCCCAGTGTAAATTGTTTAATTTGATTGGCAACAGACCTGAACAAATTTAAGATTTTAAAATGACACAAAGAATCAGGGGCGTAGCACCAAATTTTGGGCCCTGGGTACAAACCATCTTGCTGGGCCCCTGTACCAAATACCATAGTGATACCAATGGGTGGGGTATTGCATTTTTATCATAAAAACACTTAAAATGTAAACAAAATAAGCCACACTCTGATTAATATATTTTTGTTTCATTGTCAAAAGTACTACTAACTTCCTAAAATATCCTTTATTGTCACAATACCCTTTTTAAAGTGTAGGCTAAGTACAAGTTAATTGCTGATTATTTGTCTGTTTAAAATAAATGCAGACTATAGAATCACAGGGTACACTAACCGCCAAACTAGACATTCAGTCTTTGAATTACGTTTTAAAATAAGTCATTTTCAATCATTAAGATGTGCATTATACTGAGAACAATCCTGTACTTAATGTAAGAGCGTGCGCGAGCTAATTTGCATAACAATGCGGTAAAATAGGCGCTAACGATCTGTGTTTTCGCGGGTGTTAGATTTTGATAATGGAGGGAAATAAACAGTGTTTTCATGTAAAGTTCTGACTCTGGGGAGAACTGCAGCAGAAAAGGAGACAAGCTGCGCAGGCTCCGCCTCCGTCTGCTTCTCACTCCGTTATTTACTCAGAAATATTGTTTGCTCGCTATGTAGGGTGTGATACTATAAAGTATTGGTATATTATTCAAATAGAGTACGAACATAAATGTATGCTATTCTACCTGGAGTAGATATTTATGTTAAAACAATGTCAATGCTCGATGATGCATTTGTAGCTCACCTTTCTTTTCAAAAACCTGAGTGAGCAACTGCTTGCCCTCATTTGCCTTTCTCTCTTTAATCTTCTTTTCTTTTCGTTTTTGAGCCCCTGATTTTCCTTTCTTAAGGAAAGACATGACTCTTCCCCTGTCTTCCTAGTTCATATCACGGCTAACTCCAGCTCCTGTCTCATTAACTGATTCACGAATCACCGCAGGTCCGCAGAAGCACCTGACCTGCGGGTCGTACCATTTACATTGATTCGAGAGGGGTGGTGGGGCCCTGCACAGCATGAAAATGACTTTTTTATATACCAAACCAGTGCCTAACTACAAGTTTAGTTTTGCACAGCAACTTTTTTATTTGTAAATAAATGCTATACAAATGTTAGTGCATGTATATGTATGTATAGAAAACTGACTTCTAAGGGCCCCCCCCTGCCTCGGGCCCTGGGTACTCGGTACCCTTTACCCCCCCAGTCCGACGCCCCTGCAAAGAATACATTTATTAATATCAGGAAAAATGGCCTTTAAAGGTATAAATATATACTAATAATAATACATTAAAAATAATAAATACTCTAATAATGAAGTCAGCATCCTCTCATTCTAAAACAATAATGATGATAATGTGTACAACATTTAGGCTCCTGTATAGGCCTACACCAGGAAAAATAGAAAATGTTGAAAGAAGTCACATTCAAGTATAGTTATAATTAATGAGAATGAATGAAAATGCATCTTACTGTGACTTAATACGTGCTTAAGGATATTAAATGGAATGAATATAACATTTAAGTAAGATGCAGCTGTTGCGGTGAGGGAGAACAGACCAGAAAACAAGGGTTGCAGAAAAAACCTGATGTTTATTGACAAGGGGAGAAAATAGACAATACGAGAGAAAAAAAAAAAACATGGGTGTCGCCAACCAAAAGAAATAATCAAGTGGTTAACAGTGGTCTGGGAGGTGGGCAATGATAACGACGTTCACACCAGCATACAAATGGGCACATACAACGAACATGTGAAAATTGTAGCACGCTCTTTCTCCATCAGGTTAACTATTACACAAGTGTGTCTAACAAATTCACAGGAATGCCATCACAATAAACCACAGACTAAACGAACAGTTCAAAGACACGTTGGCTGGTTGGCTGGCTTCTAGCACAACAAAGGCACAACAAAGTTGAGGTCCGAAGCCCAAACGCTCACTGCAGGTGTAAAGCCGCCAAAGCCTTTCAAATGATCAGCAACCCCGTCAAAACATAATGACATCACCAAGAGTATTGATGGTTCTCCGGTCCAATAAGATCACCCTAAAATAACTAGAAAGCAAGATAACAAGAGACAGAACAACAAACAAAACAAAATACAAAACATACGTGGAACATAACACTCATTTATACAAGAAACTAAAGACATCAATGTCTTAAGGACAATCTAGCATCCTACATGACATACCAATTAGTCCATTATTGATGATAAAAGTCATTACATTTTAATTCGTACATACATAACTCCATCATATTCATTCAAGTTTCTTCTTTTTCTATCCTTTAGTTCTACAGCAGCTAATTATACCCCAACGTCTCTTTTAAGAGCTACAGAGTGAACATAGTGTCTTTGGCCCTGTGAGTATACATTTTGACACACTGTCAGACACCTTCTCCGTATTTAAAAAACTACTACTATACTACTACTACTTACATTAACATTAAGACATATTTACATTAGCCAACCAATGTCTGATTGTCTCTGACAGACAATATCCCAGTATATGCAGCTTGAATTTCTCTGGCAGCCTCTATTCCAGCATCTGCATTAAGTAACAAAGATTAAGAGTAGTGACCTTCATGAATCATTTGTTTGAAAACAGAACATCAGCGCATTCAGACATTACACTGTGGTATTTACAGACAAACCTAACAATGAGTGAGGAAAAAAGACGACATTCAAGGCAATATCTAAGATCCTGGAGAGCAACTAAATGTGTTCTTCAAAAGATATCTTTAAAAAATAACACTGCATTGGATAGTCTGGAAGATCACACTGAAACAGTCACAGAAGGTCAATGGGATGCAGGTGATACCTTAGGTTCCATGGAGGACACAATGAACCTTCCATCTCCAATGCCCTCTGAAGCATCCTGTTCTTTGGAAGAAACTGACTGGCAGGATGACTTGGAGGAAATCATGGACCTTGGGGAAAATAAAGACGATGCATCTGACCAGAAAGACAGCATGGCCAGCTTATCCCTGACAACAGACCTGGGGCCTCATGTACAAAGACTTGCGTTGAATTCATTCTAAAACATTGCGTACGGACAAAGCTGAAAATGTGCGTACGCACAAAAAAACCCAGATGTATGAATCTCTGCGTACGAAAAATCCCACGCATATTCTCTTTGTACATCCCAATTAACGTAAAATTGAGCGCACATGCACAAGCACAACACCCCACCCAGTCTCCTCCCTTAATTAAATCTATTTAAATATGTTAATGAGTCCACTTGGGCAAAAGAAAGTAGTAAGAAAATGGCTAAAGCAAGCGGCAAGAAACGAAACTTTACAGAAAGTGAATTGGAGGTGCTACTATCAGAGGTAGAAACGAGAAAAAATATTTTATTTGGAACTTTGTCCTCCGGAATTAATAACAAAAGGAAAAAATATGAGTGGGAGAGTTTGGCTGATGCCGTCAATGCGGTGGGATCTGAAAGTCGCACTGTAAATGATCTTAAAAAGAAATGGTCTGATATAAAGGTGGACGTTAAACGGAGAACTGCTGCGCACCGACAAAGTGTGGGCAGAACAGGCGGTGGTAAAGGGGTCGATGAACTTACACCCTTTGAGCAGAGAGTTGCCTCTATTATAGGTGACACTTTACTCTCTGGAGTAGTATGTGCTGCTGTGGGAGACTCGGATTTACTGCAGGACTGCCACGAAGGTAACCAATTTCAATTTGTTTTTACTTTGGTACAAATACCTTAACAATTTAATTTTCAAATGCATGCAATGTAGCGGACCAAAAGTACACCAGAGATTTTACGTATCCATTGCATTTATGGCAAATGCGTGTACCCATTAATAAGGAACAGACTCAAATCACCGTTAACATGTGCCTGTGTTTATTTAGACTCATATGGTGCAATAGCCGGAAAATCCACTGGCACGCACTCGGAATCCACCCCTCCTGAGCAGCCAGCGCCCACTGTGGCCAGCGTCTCCAGTGTTTCTGGAGTTTCCAGTGCTCCCCCCAGTGCTGAGGCCCGTCCGTCTGGCCGCGTCTTGACGCATGCAGTTCTGGAGTCACAACAGCAAATCGTTATGGCCATTGGAGAAATTAACAGTCACCTGAAAAATATCACTGACGCACTCACAGACATAAGCCACTCATTAAAGGAATTGGTCAAAAAATGAACTTCGTCTCCAGTTACCATTTATATTGTCGCAATCACGTTGACGGGCCTGAATGGCTTGTTGGTTGGGCTGCACATACATTGGTCCTGGGTCAGGGTCATCTGGCGGTGCTGCCACCTCACCAAGTGGTATGCCATGCCTGTGCGCAACATTGTGCAGCACACCACAGGCCAGCACAATGCGGCATACCTTGTCAGGGCGGTATAACAGCATCCCCCCAGTCCTGTCAAGGCAGCGCCACCGACATTTCAGCTGCCCAATCGCCCGCTCTACAACTGACCGAGTGCGAGAATGGGCATCATTGTATCTGCACTCTCGGTCAGTTTGTGGGTTGGTGAGGGGGGTTAACAGCCACGTCTTTAGTGGATAACCGCGGTCTCCTGAAGGGTTCTTGAATAATTAAATGCAAATAAATAAAAATAAAAAAGTACTATTAGATAGAACCATAACTTTAAATGCATCACTCACCAAGAAGCCACCCATCGCGCACCCTGCCAGCTTGGAGCCTCATCCCAACCATGCTGTTGGTTAGGATGTATGAATCATGGGTTGACCCAGGCCACCTTGCCACAATATTTGTTAGGCGCATTTGTGCATCACATATTATCTGCACATTTATTGAATGGAAATGTTTCCGATTCACATATGCAAATTCATCTTCAGATGGCGCCTTTATAGCAATGTGTGTGCAGTCGATCGCTCCGATTACATTAGGGAAACCGGCTATCGCTGCAAATTGCGTTTTAATGTTTGGCTGGTCAACTGCATCATATGGGAACCTTATATACCTGGTAGACATACCGATGATCCCATCCCATACAGCTGGCATTGCGCGGCTCAAAGACGACTGGTTTATTCCTGAGCGGTCTGCCAGTTCCCTTTGGAAAGAACCAGTTGCAAGGAAACCAAGTGTTGTCAGCACCTGTAAGGGAACGGGTATTGCGTGGCTCCTCACTGTCTCTCTCTCTAGATTCGGACCCAACTCAGCACAGAGTTCCAAGAGGATAGCCCTTGGAAATCTGAAACGGCTGATAAGCCAGTCATCATCCTGGGCCAGAAAATCATTGTGGTCCCTAAAAACTCGTTCTCTTCGGATTCTGCCATTAGCAATATCCTCTAATAAGGCCAAAGCTGCCATTGCCATAGACTAAGGGTTGTATCAATTTGCACATGCTTTTATATGTTCTTACTTAATTGCATAATTGATAGAATATTCCCATAAGGCTTGTGTGACAATATATGTCAATTATTTTATAAATTGCAAATTAATAGCAATGCTTCCCACAGGTGGTGGGTGCGATAGACTTGTAGAACAATTCATTGTGTAATGTTTGCAACTTCCCTTCATTGCCTGTAAGAGTCGCCAACGGACAAAAACAATGAGAAATGTACGTACGCCAGACATGAAATTGGCGTGGAGAAACGCACATTCTCGCGTTAGTTTCAATGTTAGTACATCCGACCGTGAGCGTGAAAGCTGGCGTACGCAAAGTTTTTGTGCGTACGCAAAGTTGATACATGAGGCCCCTGGCCTCCTGGGCTTCTCACTTCCAAGTAAAGAACAATGCCGTTGACAATCTGTTGAAGATTCTACAGAAACATGGCCATACTCATCTTCCATCCTCTGCTCGAAGTCTGCTCAAAAACCTAGGCATATACCCACAATGCAGAAATGTGGCATGGAGTATTTGCATTACCCACTGCGTCAACAGTTGCTGAACAACCTGGAGAAGTACCCCACTGAAGAGATTCTGGACCATGACACAATTAATCTGTCATTCAGTATTGATGGCCTGCCATTGTTCAAGAGCTCAGTTAAAGTTATGTGGCCTGTGCTCTGTGCTATCCACCTCAAACCCATCATCGTTTTTCCAGCAACATTAACATGCGGAAACAAGAAACCCACCAATCTGACCTTCCTAGATGATGTTATAGTAGACCTCAAAGATCTGATGTCTAGCGGCCTTCAGTATATGGAGAGAAATTTCATCATCAATGTTCTCTGCATTGTGTGCGATGCTCCGGCAAAAGCCTTTATACGAGGCACAAAGCTGTGCTCCGGGTACTATGGCTGTGATAAATGTGACCAGAAAGGTCAATGGTTTAATAAAGTAACATATCCAGCCACAGAAAACATCACCTTGCGCACATTGGGGGTGATGAAGAGGCTTCTTCTCTGTTGGACCTGTGGAGAAAGAAGATTCAGGCTCTCCGCTGGCCAAAAACAACAAGTGAGCTCTAGGCTGCTTCAAATCCGAAGTCAAATACCCTCCATCTTTTCTCGCACCCCTCGAGGCCTGGATGAGCTTGAGATATGGAAGGCAACGGAATTCCGTTAATTCATGCTCTATACAGGCAAGATTGTGTTGAAAGGAATTGTTGAGCATGACATGTACCTACATTTCTCGGCATTTAGTGTGGCAATGTGCTTTTTAGTTTCCCCAACACAAAAAGCACTCAGAATATGCAAGATGCTTGCTGAGCTACTTTGTCAGCAGAGGACGAGAGCTCTATGGGAATGAGTTCATTGTGTACAACGTCCACTCAGAGCTCCACATCGCTGACAATGCTGTACATTTCAATGGTCTGGACAACTGTAGTGCGTTTACATTTGAAATGTACTTGCATTCGGTCAAGAAGATAGTACGAAGTGGAACGCATCCTCTTACCCAGATTGCTAACAGGCATCCACACTGGAAAACAAGAAAGACAGACAAACAAAGAAGAGTAAGGACAGAGCATTCATCCTAGACGATGTCAATGGCTGTGAGATCACCAATGATGTGGAGAAAGATGGACACATTCTTTGCAGGATATATCGAAATCCTGCACCATTGTTCACGGAGCTCTGCCACTCATTTCTTCTGGGGGTGTTCAGCTACGTTAGAAAACAAACGACAATGAGGTGGATCCCCAAAAAACGAATTGAAAAGAGAGCGATCAAGATAGAAAATGAAGAAACAGTGACATTCATGGCCATCTTACACCAGCAGTAAATCATGTATAACAATGTAGGAGAATTTTAACAAATGTATATATTCCTTGAAATGCAATAAGCAATGGAGCAATCAAGATAGAAAATGAAGAAACTAACTGAAATGAGGGCAATCAAGATAGAAAATGAAGAGACAGTGACAATCATGGCCATCTTACACCAGTAGTAAATCTTTTATAACAATGTAGGTGAATTTTAACAAATGCACATATTCCTTAAAATGCAATAAGCAATGGTTTTGGTAAATTACTGACCTTCCTCATCCCTTCCTTAGAATGTATATCATCGTTGAATTTACGGAAGAATCGACTGTTGGCATTGTAGCCAAAAACTGGACATATCAAGAAAATGGGGTGCAACATTTTTTGTAATTTTCTACATCAATAATATCAGACCTGCCAACCTTGGAAAATTCGAGTACCAGTGTGATCTAATTTGGACTGTTAAAGTTTTTTTTTTAATTTGAATCGCATTCATATATTTAATATGGACTAAAATAATTTGTTTGCAATTTTAAGTAGGCTATATTTACATACAACTATCCTGACAGACTTTTATATATGTTTTGTAATGAAAACTAGTATAAAATTAAGAAACATTAAGTTTACATGTAATTCATATAAATACTTAATTTATTTTTCCAATATCCAAATATGATACTAAATCCTACAGGGAAAAAAGGTTTCTATTTGTAATGGGATTTTGTGTTGCTGTCTATTTGCAGTCTCTTTTTATTGATTGACAAATGCGTACGGCCTATCATCCCTGCTTGCTATTTGGGGAAATAAAACCAGCGCTATGATTGGTTGAACTCTTTTCTTTTTTTTTTTTTTACACGTGCACAAAGGAGTCACCGGGTTTTTTTGCATAGTATAGAGTGACAAATCATACCAGCGTACTTTGAGGTCAAAATGAGTACCCGCTACGCAAAATGCGTACATATTGGCAGGTCTGCAATATATTCTTGATCAAAAATATTAAAATAAAGAAATATTTTTTGATATATTTATGTATATAAATATTTTAACAATGTCTCTCACTGTACACATGCTAGCAACAATACAGCTACTGGCCACCGTCCAACCAAACGAAAAGGGCAAAAAAGGAAGAGATTCCAGATGAAGAACACTTGATTTCCAGGAAAATCCGTATATTTGCAAATACTGGTAATATTTAATTTATTTGAGGAAACATTTAATTATCTGATTGTACATTATGATTATGTTTTGATTGTTTTACCACTGGCTTTATATTTTTCAGACAATTTTGACAAGGCACTCAAGTGGTGCAAAGCTGCAGAATTGCACTCTGCCCTGGAGACTGAAATTGAAGACGACACCAACACAAAAAGGCCAAAGAAAAGACCTTTTAGATATGATGACAGTAGCGATGGTATGCATTACATTCAGCCTTCTGAGTATTGTGTAGTCAATTAAGATCTTCTGAAAGTGAAACAGAAAAATTCAGATCACTATCAACTTTCAAAGAATACATTGCTAACTGCACATTAATAATGTGTGATCTATTTAGATGAGACACCACTGAGATGCCACCCACTGAAAAAAAAAAAATCAAGGTACCATTGTAAATTCCATTGAACAAATGCCATTTCAAAGTCAGTTACTAAATTAACATTTTGCATGCTATTTAGATGGCCCATTTCCTCGAAAAAAAGCAACAATTGTTGAGAAAAGGCCAGACAAAGGTATCATTATAGTTATATGCTTATTAAAAACAACTAAATACATTCTTTAAAATGAATGTATAAATTAAAATTTTCCTCACTGAAACATATTTGTTATTTTACATTTCTTTGGTACAGCACCAGAGGCAAAACTTCCAATCCCACCCCAACATAAACCAAGTACATTAGTAGAAACATGTCAAACAATATAGTACCATGAGTACATAAAATATATTTCCTGCAATTACATCTTTTTTGTCTTTGAGTGCTCAAATAGGCAATGTCAAAGATTCATCACAAAATCCCACCTGTGACCATTCAGATCCCACTCCATCACATGATTTATCTAAAGGTAAAATGTAATAAATGATTTAACCAAACACAATGGGGTGAAATCACTAAGAATTAATTGTGCCCACTGATAGCGACATTTGAGTACACTGCCTGTGCTGGTTTATAGCCAAAAGTAATTATGCAAATCAGGCAATAGCATTCATTATTGGATAAATTACTGCTGCCATGATCTATACAGAAACTTCTTTTAATACATTTTATGATAAAGATATTATTTTAAAATATAGCTGCAAGCAGCAATTCGGGGCCAAGCCCCAGAAGGGGCAGTAGCGCAATACGGAGCAGGAAGAGCAAAAACAGCAGAAATTGAATGTACATGCAAAACAGCTGGTTCAGAAGGACAGGTGGAAATGAAATGAAAATCAATAGAAGTTCAGAGAATGAACAGGGAATGAACTAAAAACACTTGTATCTCATTCAAGAGGAATAAAGATTAGTACAATGCTTATTTGGATAAAAAAGGTATCAAAATGACTCATTACACACAATTGTATAAAGGAACCCCACACGGGATTCGAACCCACGACCTCCGAGTCCAGTGTCCATTTCTCATCTCATTGCACCACTGTGCAGGTGAATGTTGGCACACCTGCCGAAGTTCATTAGTTCATGTGAAAATGAACTCAAAATGAAGAATTTTTATAAAACTGCACTGAATGTTATATTTAATAACTACTTTAGATCATTCTGCAGCTCATCATGCTGTAGCGCAATACAGAGCAGGAAGAGGAAAAACAACAGAAAATGAACAAACATGAAACAGCTGGTTCAGAATTACGGGCAAGAATGAACTCAGAATGTACATAAGCTTAGATGAAAATGAACACAGCATGAAACAAAAAGCATTTATTTCTAATCCAAGAGGCAGTAAAGGAATCAAAACACACTATTTCATAAAACCGCTCCACCTGGGATTCGAACCCACTAACTTCGGATACTGGGCTCTTCAGATAACTGGCTTTACACATTGAGCTACTTGAGGATGCACATTCAACAATCTGTGGAAGAGAACTTTTAGTGTAAGAAAGAATTTACAAAAAAGCATTACTTAGCATGTTAACCATATTAGCATGCTAAGCTAACTTAATGCTAATGAAGCTCATGGTTAACTTGATAGCTGAAGAGCCACATTAAAGAGAATGACAACTGGTTAGCATGCTAAGCAATTAACATGCTAAGCTAACTAGCATAAGACAACAAACACAAGCAAGGTCACATTCAGAGATGAATATCTTGGGAATGGTAGCGAATATCAAAAATCCGTTCAGTCATTTCTGTGCGGCTCGGTCCAAAGATCACCTGAGCTGATTTTGGACAAAATTGACCAAAATTTGTGGGAGGAGTAGCGAAAAAACTGTTTTTGATTTAATTCAATATGGCAGACAGGTACATTTAAGGAAAATGACAAATGACACATTGTCGGAATCGGCATAAACCAGGGAATAAAATGACATAAAGCAGACAAATTTTGGATAATGTTTTCAAAAGTTATAAGCAATTTTGCAAAAATCATTATATCTGTGGAACACTAGGTGGCGCTGTGCTGAAACTTCTCATGTACCTTCAAGACACTCTGATGGTCATATGTACCAAATTTTGTGATGATATGTCAAATTGTTTAAAAGTTATTGCAATTTATGACAAAATTCAAAATGGCGGACACGTGGTTCATCCGATGTTGACGAATTCGATATCCTCGGATTCGGCATGGCACAGGGAATCCATAGACACCAAGATCTTGATTTTCTAATAAAGTGTTCAAAAGTTATTGGCCAAAATAGCCATTTTTCAGATCTCATGACCTGTAGGTGGCGCTGTTCCCAAATTTGGCATGGAACCTCAGATCATGGTCTTGATCAAGTGTACCAATTTTAGTTTTGATTGCTCAAAGTTTGGCCGAGATACAGCCTCTATAGCAATTTTGGGTCAACCTCGTTAGCTTCGTGACATCATAACTTTTGAACAAAGATGAATAAAAAAAATCTGTTCAGTCATTTCTGTGCGGCTCAGACCAAAGATCACCTGATCAAAGTTTGGACAAAATTGGACAAATTTTTAAGGAGGAGTAGCGAAAAAACGGAATACTGTACTTTTCAAAATGGCCACTACTGTACTGGGTGGAGACTTAATGTAAGATATTAAATGTGATCAGTATGAAGAGAGGAATCAGTTGTATTGACATTCATTTTTCTGGAACAAAGGGTTCAAAAGTTATAACCTTTACAAAAGTGAATATTTGAACTGGTGGTGGCGCTATAGACTTAGTCCTAGATACTCCAAAGTTGGTCAAATTACTTTTAATTACTATCACTACAAGCATGCCAAATTTGATAATTTTCCTTCTTATGGTTCATTGATTACCATACAGGGGGAAGAAGAATAACTACGAATTTGGACATAAAGGAATTGCATGTGATAGCTTCAGATTAGACCAGTTTTAGGCAGAATGCCTAGAACAGACACAAGTTCTGCATCTTTTCCTGCCACAGTACCTCATGCGGTCTGGGCATGTGTCACACTGAGTTTCGAACCCACGATGCAGAGCATTCGGGATCCGTGGCGTAACACATTGAGCTAATCAGCCATGCAAGTTCATCAGTATGCTAAGCAGAGGTTTCAGTGTGAGAAAGAGTTCACAAAAAAAAAAGCTTCATAGCATGTTAACCATATTAGTATGCAAAGTTATTTAATGCCAACTAAGTTTTGGTTAACCTGTTGACTGAAGACCACATTAGAAAGAATAGCAATAGTTTAGCATGCTAAGCAATTACTGTGCTAAGCTAACTAGCATAAGACAACAAACACAAGCAAGGTCACATTCAGAGATGAATATCTCGGAAATGGTAGTGAATATCAAAAATCTGTTCAGTCATTTCTGTGCGGCTCGGTCCAAAGATCATCTGAGCTGATTTTGGTCAAAATTGACCAAAATTTGTAGGAGGAGTAGCGAAAAAACTGTTTTTCATTTACTTCAATATGGCAGACAGGTACATTTAAGGAAAATGACAAATGATACATTGTCGGAATCGGCATAAGCCAGGGAATAAAATGACATGAAGCATACACATTTTGGAAAGTGTTTTCAAAAGTTATAAGCGTTTTTGAAATAATCATTACATCTGTGGAACAGTAGGTGGCGCTGTGCTGAAACTTCTCAGGTACCTTCACGACCTTCTAAAGGTCATACATACCAATTTTTGTGAAGATATGTCAAATTGTTTAAAAGATATCGCAATTTATGACAAAATTCAAAATGGCGGACACGTGATTCATCCAATATTGACAGAATCGGTATCGTCGGATTCGGCATGATCCAAGGAATCCATAGACACCAAGATCTTGATTTTCTGACAAACTGTTCAAAAGTTATTGGCCAAAATAGCCATTTTTCATATCTCATGACCTGTAGGTGGCGCTGTTCCCAAGTTTGGCATAGACCCTCAGACCATGGTTCTGATGAAGGGTACCAATTTTTGTTTCGATTGCTCAAAGTTTGGCCGAGATACAGCCTCTATACTAATTTTGGGTCGACCTCGTTAACTTCGTGACATCATAACCTTTGAACAAAGATGAATAAAAAAAATCTGTTCAGTCATTTCTGTGCGGCTCAGTCCAAAGATAATCTGATCAAAGATTGGACAAAATTGGACAAATTTTGAAGGAGGAGAAGCGAAAAAAACAAATACTGTACTTTTCAAAATGGTCGCTACTGTAATGGGTGGAGACTTAATGTAAGAAGTTGAATAGCATCAGCATGAAGAGACGAATCAGATGAACTAAATTTAATTTTTCTATGACAAACAGTTCAAATGTTAAAACCGTTAGAATGTTGAAATTTTGAACTGGTGGTGGCGCTATAGAGTTGGTTCTAGAGACTCCAAATTTGGTCCAATCACTATTCATGAGCATCTCTACAACTGTGCCAAATTTCATCATTTTCTCATGTTCCGTTGATAGGGCTGCCATAGACTCCCATTCGGGAGGAAGAATAATAATAATAAAAGGGAAAACGTACAATTACAATAGGGGCTACAGCCCCTTCGGGGCTTGGCCCCTAATAATAAAAGGGAAAACGTACAATTACAATAGGGGCTACAGCCCCTTCGGGGCTTGGCCCCTAATAAACATAAGACTCACTCACTTTTGTAATATTAATATCTTTAACATTAAACAATAACGTAGGCTGATTTTATTATCCTTAATGTAGATTAAAACAAAAATGCTTCAGCCAAGATAAAAATTGTGAAAAGTAAAAACAGAAAAATACAGTGAGAAACAACAAAAACACATTGCTGGGGCAGGAACATTGTTGAGTGTTGATGAAACTAGGGGTGCAATGGTTCAAATTGCTCATGGTTCGGTTCGTATCATGGTTTTAGGGTCACGGTTTTGGTACAGTTCGGTATGTGCTATTAGCACATACCGAAACCGTGACCCTAAAAATAAGACTACTGTCAAATAAAAATAAAGAAAATAAGAACAAACGATCAAACTACAAGCAAATAAGTACATCACAAATAAGTACAATAAAGCAAATATTCAAATAGAATAAACAGTGCTTTTCAGGTTTTCAGGTATCTAACAGCAGTTTTCAGGTACAGAATGGATAAAGTAATCAAATATAAAATAACACTGCATATTATCTTTACTGTATAAAATAAATAATATGAATCATTATTGAAGTTACAAAAACTATTCAGTCAAGAGCAGTGAGTGATTTCTTTGTTATTTGTTGTTTGATTTAACATTAAAAACAGGCAGCAGGAATATTTTTTTCCATTTAAGACATGCACGATCCAGTAGCTACATATACTGTTACACATGCGATGTCTTTCTCGACTGTTATACGTTCACTTAAGACATAACCGACTATATTTGCTAGGATACTCGCCAAGACGGGCATGTTGACTTATTTTTTGTAGGAATTTGTCCGCCGAAGCACAAGACATGAAAAAGAAGTCAGTATTTGCGCGCTGACTGAAATAAGCGTGTGCGCGCGTCGCATGAGCGCACACAAATCTTCTCACAGCGCGTGCGAGTTCTCTTTCGCGTCTTGTTCTTAAAGGTTTAAATCAGCAAAGCTTAAATGAGTTTAGTTTAAACAAATAGCATCGTGTGCTGTTCAGGTCTCACCTGCGCTCGCGCGCTATCAACACCCGGGTGATGACGGCGTAAATGACTGGACATTAGAGCATACGGCACTAGCTGTTAACAGTTTACAAAGAGTGACTGTTTTGTCCACGCTTTTTGATTATCGTTGTTGTAACGTTTTGCGCATCCATCGACTGAAACATACATTATCTGAACTCTGTCTGTCTGTTTTCCATGTTGCTATTTTAAACAAACCATATTAACGCTGAGCACTGGCTGATGGCTGCGTGTCTCTGTGGTGTACGTCATCACGCCAATGGCCAATCGCGTTCTGCTCTTTCTAACGGCTGCGCCTCAAGTCAGTGAGAAATGTTGTAATGTATATATCGAAATACCGGAAATGTGTTTAAAAATCATATCACCGTTATCGAAAAAAATTATATCGCGATATATATTGATATTGAATTTTTGTCCAGCCCTAGAAGCAATGTATTTCTATGTCTTTTTTATGAAATGTTACATTCACTCAAGATGGATATTGTATATTCTGTTACAGGCAAGCATCAGTTGAAAAGAAAAGGGCATCAGCGAAAGACAGGCTGGCAAAGCATAGGGAAAAAATATACAGTAATCCAGTGTTACTTGAGGAGTACAGAAGAAAGGAGAGAGAAAGGTCAGGGGACAGGGTGATAATAGGGAGAAAATATAACTTGGATTAATTGTTTTGACCAACACTTGCACGCGCACAGAAACATATGTACACAAGCACACGCACACCGATGCTGACATGCAAATATGAAGGCTGACATAATTGTACAGTATACACCATATTGTAGATACACACACTCTCTTTCACACACATCACACACAGACGTATGTGTGTGTGCATGCTTGCACTCACACATGCACACACACACACACACACACACACACACACACACACACACACACACACACACACACACACACACACACACACACACACCTACCATTCCTAAATGAAAAATTGTATGCAATTTTGATCATACTCCAAAGTTTGTATTTATGTCAGTGCTTACTGCATTTCACCTTTCATTATTTTTTTAATTTTTTTTTCAGGTATCGGAAACGTAAAGAAAATGGTAAAATTAAGACTACTCAGGACCTCACAAGTAGACAGCATGAGAGAAAAAAAAAATTGGAAAAATTTGGCAAAATATTACAGAAAAAAAAAAAGCAAGAGCAAGCACTTCTAGATCTAACCCCAACATCTTCATTAAGTGAGACAGAAAATTCCCTTGGAAATGAAGAAAATAACAGACAGGAACTAGACACAAATAATGAAAGTCTGAACAGAACACCAGCAGAAGAACGGTTTAGACCTGAAAGGGCCAATTGAGGCATCCACCCCCCAGAGAACACGGCCAGTCATTAACAAAATAGAGCGGGCATCAAGGACTGTGGCCAAATTAAGAGCAAAACTAAGGTATATTGATGAGAAACTTAGAGCAAAGACAACACAACTGCTGACACTAAACAGAAAAATTAGAAGGCTGGTGGCTAATAGAACAAAAAGTGCAATGCTACCAGCAAATATTTCACAGAGGGTCAGTATCAGAGAGGCTAAAAAGGGACTGACAATCAATAGCAGGCGGAAACAACTTGGCAAGGTTGTTCCTACATCGGGATGATGTCTCAACTATCATAAATGGCAAGTCTGGAGAGATTCAAATTTATAGAAAAAGAGCACTCACAGACACCTTGGCAAAACTCCATCAACGCTTCCTTGTTGAACATCCTGAGCAAACAGTGTCCAAAGCTCAGTTCTTTAGATTGAGGCCATTTTGGATTATTAGGCCTAAAGTTAAAGACAGAGAGACGTGTGCAAGTAAAATGCACGAGAACATCAAGCCCAGAGGATCTTGTGCAGTCCAGTGTGTGTGACACTGGCAACATGTCCTGCATGTACGGCAGATGTCAAAAATGCATTGAAAAGACCTTTCCCACATCCTTAGATCCTCTCACTCAGGGGAACACTGTCAGCTGGCAAGAGTGGGTCACAAGGTCTGTCACTGTAACAAAGACCCTCAAGGATGGATCTACAGAGGAAAGGCAGACAAAGAAAACGGTCCTCGAAAAGCGTACCTCCATTGAGCGGTTGCTGGCCCTAACAACAGAACACCTTCCAGGTTTTGCCATTCACATGTTTAATGTCAAGAACTAATATTTGTCATTGAAAGCAATGAAAGATACGCTGACAGATGATGCTGTTGCTGTGCATGTGGATTACAGCTGCAAATATGCCTAAGAAATCAAGGACACCCATTTTGGAACTGGGAATGATCAGGTAACCCTCCACACCGGGGTACTCTATCTCAGTAGGGGCAGAGTGGAAGCCTTTGCATCCCTCTCATCATCTCTACAGCACGATGCAGTGGCAACCTGGGCTCATCTTGACCCAGTGCTGAGATACATACGAGGAAAGTATCCTGAAGTCCACAACCTACATTTCATTTCAGATGGCCCAACTTCCCAGTATAGAAACAAAACATCTTTCTATCTAGCCTCCACTGTGCCCTTTATGCATGGATTTGAATGGGTGACCTGGAACTATACTGAGGCATCACATGGCAAAGGTGCACCAGATGGAGTTGGTGGGGCCTTGAAGAATCTTACGGACAGAATTGTTTCTTATGGGACCAGTATTCCTGATGCAGACTCTCTGTATGAGCAGCTGAAGAACAATTCATCAGTGACTCTGTACAAAGTATCAGAGGAGAAAATAAAGGCCAGCTGCGAATTGATTCCCCCCAACCTGAAAGCAGTTCCTGGGACACTGAAAATACACCAAGTGAGTCAACATTTATGTTAATTATATGATTATATATGAAGAAATGTAGTTAAATAAGTAAATGTAGTTAAGTAGTATGTAGTTACATAAGTTAAATAAGTTAAATTCTCCATGTAATTAACATGGAAAGCAGACCACACCAGTATCTGAAATAATCTCATAAAATAATGTCTGTAACTGAGTCAATGTGTCTTCTTGAATTCCACCCTAACAGCTGACATCCACAAAACCAGGAGTCATAAACACACGGGAGGTGTCATGCTTTTGTGGAAAAAATTGCCAGTGCTTTTCTACAAATTGCCACATGTTCTCTGAGGGAAGACATGAGGACCCTGACAGAACAGAGGCCACCATAGAGGTTGGACAGTGGGTCCTGGTTGAATACGATGGTGACTTGTTCCCTGGTACAGTCACACAGGTGAATTTAATTTCAAGATTTCTGTTAATGTGTGAATATTTCTCAGTTACTTTACATTATAGTATATGCTGTCCAGCCAAAATGTGTAGAGGCTATACAAATGTTTCTTAAAACAGATTGCTGAAGGGCAGTATGAAGTCGACACCATGAATTGTGCAGGGGAGAACCGCTTCTATGTACCAAGCATCAGATTTCCAGGAGAAAGGGTCTGGTACTATCGTCAGGACATACGGGACATAATCCCAGAACCACTTCCTGTCACCTCCTCTGCATTTTACCTGACATATGGGCAAAACACAAGAAATGCTGATGAATGAGTTACAGTTGAGGGAAAACGTGATTGGTACAAAGCAGTCGTTCCAGTTGTTTGTTTTAGTTGTTTGACCAACTCATAAATCGAGTTGCTGCTATACAAGTTCTTCACATTAAATTATTCTCAGAAAAAGGTTGTGTGGTTCAATGTCAGGACCAAAGTGTTTTAGCTAAACTGAAATCTTTTTACAAGAGCACATGATGCTGTTACACTTAAATGTTTCTCAGGACCACATGATGATATGTTACATTGAAAAAGTTCTCATCACATGGTTGTATGTTTAACTAGAATGATAAAATGTATACTAATGGTTGTATAATTGTTAGTACTACAGTGTAGGCTACATGACATGATGCTTAAGAAGATTGTAACTTGTTAACACAAGGCATGGTACTGTGATGATTACGATAAATGAGAAAATGAAACACTGTTTATGAAATAAATGTTCTTTTAAAAATTGTATGCGTTTTAAATATGTAAAATAGGGTTAGGCATCAAAACCCTTTGTCAACAGTGAATGTGTGAGCTAAATCTAATTTCCGAAACATTGATCCTCATTACCGAAATTACATTTCCATTACCGCAACGTATATTTTTTTACAAATTAAGCAATAATTAGATAATCATATTTTGTTTTAAAATGTATATACATATTATACAACACTACTTATTTAAGGTCTGCTACATGACAAATGTGTATGGTATCTTTTAGTAAAACAATTAAATAAAAGAAATTGTAAATCATCACGTATGTTTCGGTAATGAGAGAAAATTACAAAAAATAATAAATATGAAAAAGTAATCTCTCCAGAGTTTTACATAGCTTTGAGCGGGAGTAATAAGGGTCTACTTTAACATTAGCCAAAAATACAAATTTTTAACCATATATTTAATGTAATGTCATGTTGCGGTAATGATACTTTTTTATGGACTTCATCTAAAAAATGTAAAAATTATATAGGAAATATTTTTTTAAATTTTCTAAAAATAATGGTTATAGTAAGTTCAGACCTCAATCTTATATGTGCAAAAAGAATTGGCTTCAAGGGCATTTTAAAAATTCTGATGCTAGACATAGACACCTTCTATATCTGGATTTCATGAGAATCACCCAACTGATGCTAATTCAGATTTTATTACGTTTCTCCATTAAAAAAATGACAGATGTCTATAAAAGTAGTAAAGAACTGTAAGAAAACAGTTAAAAGCACAAAGACAAAAATAATTGTTCATTGAGGTCCACAAATCCCCTCAGTCTATTGACAGCAATGAAATGAGCTTTAAGTGTCAATTTACAGCAGATCTGAAGACATCAGCATAATAAATGAGGTGAAAACAGGAACTATTGACATGAAATAAAGTGTTTTCAGCAGTTTCTGTTAATATTGATGATCCTCAGACTATCAACACTCATTCAACAAGACATTCAGATCATCTCACTTTATTCTGAGTGTTTGCTGTTAGAAACTAATTATTGGAGTCATGATATATGAGAAAATCCTATAAACTGCTTTAATGAAAGACACTACTGTTATTTCTCACAATATGACATAATAATAATACAAAAACAAACACTAATGGCACTCATCTTCATCAACCACTTCTGCTAAACATTTTACCAAATAAAAACTAAACATTTAACAAATATTTTCTATCAGGTTGAACTGATTATTTGTCACTCAAACCTCTCAGCGTCGATCGTGCATATCCGCCATGTTTTGTAGTTTTTTAACACTTTTTACTCGTGTTTGTAGTTCTGAACTCAATCCTCGTCCAACGTGCAATGGGTTGTGGGCAGTATTAGCCTCTATAGTGTGCACTGATCCACACTTAAAAAATATACCGGAAATAGTAGACCATCCGGGGACTTTTGCCATACTCTTTTCAACATACTATGCTTTGGGACACACTTATTTTAATCTCACATACTATATAGGATGGATAGTACGGACATTGGGACGCAGGGTAAGGCTCTAGGCAGGTGGGGGTTTTTTCAGGGTTGGAGTTAAACTCTGCAGGACAGCGGCTCTCTAGGACCGAACTTGCCTACCCCTGAGTTAGACAGAAGAAACACTGTTGCTCAGCACAAAGATGAACTACTTATCGTCATTTCAGACTGTGGTGATGTGGTTTCTCCACTGCATGGATCTTCATGTGTATCTTCAGGTGATTTTTAATAGTGAAACTCTTTCCACACTGATCACACGTGTGTGGCTTCTCTCTGCTGTGGATCTTCTCATGTGTTTTCAGATTTGATGACACACTGAATCTCTTGTCACACTGTGAACACTTGTAAGGTTTTTCTCCAGTGTGGATCCTCTCATGTGTTTTCAGAGATGACGACTTATTGAATCTCTTGTCACATTGTGAACACTTGTAAGGTTTTTCTCCAGTGTGAATTCTCTGGTGCTGTTTTAAATGGTTTGCTGAAATAAAAGTCTTCTCACACTCAAAGCACATGTACTCTCTCACACCAGTATGTGTTTTCTGATGTTCATTTAAATATGACAGCCGTGAAAAACTCTTTCCACACACAGAACATGAATGTGTCTTCTCCTTTGTATGAACTCTCAGGTGTTTCTTGAAGGTTGATTCCCCACTAAATGTTTTGTCACACTGATCACATGTGAACGGTCTCGCTCCGGTGTGGATCCTCACGTGTTCTTTAAGGCTTGATGATCGCGTGAAACTCTTCCCACATTGATCACATGTGAATGGTCTCTCTCCAGTGTGAACTCTCATGTGTTCTTTAAGGTTTGATGATTGACTGTAGCTGTTCCCACACTGATCACATGTGAACGGTCTCTCTCCTGTATGAACTCTCATGTGTTCCTTAAGATGTCCTTTTTGTGTGAAACTCTTCCCACATTGATCACATGTGAACAGCTTCTCTCCAGTGTGAACTTTCATATGACTCTTAAGATTTCCTCTTTGTGAGAAACTCTTCCCACACTGATCACATGTGAACGGTTTCTCTCCTGTATGAACTCTCATGTGAAGCTCAAGACTCTGTTTGGTTGAGAAACTCTTTCCACACTGAGTGCAGGTTGTAGATTTCTTGTCTCTTTTCTTTAGAAATGTCTTTTTAGTCTTTAAGTGACTCAAAGGTTTTTCTCCAGGTTTGTCATGATGTTCCTCCTCCACTTCACTCAGATCTTCACTCTCCTCACTCTCTTCCATCAGCTCTGAAATGAAAGAAAAATTCATGAAGTGAAAGGTCATAAAAGACTTGCTGTGATCGACAACTGCTTTAAAATATTCAGATCATTTTGATGCACAGTCCAGAATCAATCAAGTATAACATTTTATTTGACGGGTAAAAATGTGTCATGCCTATTACACAATTAGACAATTAGAAGACAAGTAAGGGATAATCCAAGGCTAGCCATGCATTAACGGATTTTAATGCACGACGTAGAGGCGAAGAACCACCTGACGCGAAGCGGAGAACTGAAAGAGAAAGATCAGAGAGAGAGAGAGAGAGAGTGCTGAGGCTACAAAAACAAACTAACACAACTAACAACAGCCTGCCCGTACTGTGACCTGGGAGAAGTGGAGACAGAGCAACACTTCCTCACCAGCTGCCCTAACTATGAGGAAATCAGAAAGACATTTTATCCAAAATTTGAAATACTCTGCCCTAACTTCATAAAAGTAAAATTTATCAGCCAGAATCTGGCAGTAAGTTTTGGAAGATCATTTAGTCCATCTCTGCAAGATGGACATTTCAGGATAAGAGATGGACTAAAAGTGAACTCCCACACCTTACTGCCAGATTCTGGAAGATAAATTCTTCAAACAGTGGTACAAGAGGATGTGGTGCTGGTCCTTCAGGAGTCACTCTCAAGCTGTCTGTCTATAAGGCCTGTAAAAACCCAGTCTTCATGTACTTTATAACACTTCAGCTTGTGATTCTTATTAAGAGCAGGTCGCTTTTTAGGATTCTTCACCTAACCTAAGTCTCTGAGATCCTGACACCTCACACTTCTGAAGACTCCAGGTAGGTTTCAGTACTGGGAAATGGTGGCGCTGGAGACTAAAGGGTTCCTGATGGTTTCACACTTAATTCTTCACCTTAATTCTTAATTATTTTGCAGTTAACGTGTCTTTTCTTCTCCAGCTGTTTTTGTATGACCCCGCTGACCCAATGAGCATTTCACTGTCCAATGGTCATGCTTTAACTTTGCAATTTCTAGTATTACATTAGTATTGCGTCCTTCTCATGAGTATTTAATAATTTTTGACTTTTATGTCTGAGTTAAATCTCTTTTTTTGGCTCATTTTATCTGTAAAAGAAACCCTGCCTAATTATTCTGCACACCTGAATATAGGGCATTTTTCATTTCCAGCCTTCATGAACAATTATATATCACTTATAAATTATTAAAAACAATATTAATAGTAGTTATTAAGATTGATGTGGATGGGAATTGGTAAAATGTGCTTGGAAAAAAATATGATCAGAAAATCAACTTGCCTAATAATTCTGCACTCCCTGTAGGCTGAAATTTCAAAACCATTGTTCTAATAAACTTAACCTCTTTTTGCATTTTAAATTGCTTTTAAAATCTATGTCTTAGTTTTTATAACATTCTACAATTTTCACTTGTAATCAAATCTATTTATATTAAATACAATACATTAAATACATAATGTTTCTAAGCAGCTTTACAGGAAATGCATCTGTTATAAGAGAGAACTGTTTCCAAATTATCTAATGTGATATTAACAGCCGTATTTTGACATCAACTTTTAGGTTAAGTTGACATTTAATTTATTTTCCCAAAAACTGTGTAATCATTAAGGACCGTTCACAGTAGACTTCTCCTTCCATTCATACACATGTGAATGTGGGACACCAGAAACACAAGATCAAGTGAAGTTTGCAGTAAAGTGGAGTAGATTTAGAATGATTATTATTTATTTATGTTTTTAAAAGAGATTCACAGAGTGTGACATCATATCAGGATCGTTTCAGCATCTATAGAAAGTTCACATGCTCAAAGTTTAGACTGACTGCATCTTTAAATGTGTTATTATCAGTGTCCTACATGATTACTTCTGTTACTTCTGACATGATTTTCAAAAACGCCCAGGAAGTGACATCATCTGGGCTCTTTCTACAGCATGATGGGAGGACAAGAAAATAATCTCAATCCATTGTCTCAATTTTTACACAAATGAATGACTGCATTCAAAAAAAAAAAAAAAAGTTGAACAATGTTGAAAACTATATTGAAAATGGCCAAATTCTGGTAACACAATTGTGAACCAGGTGTGAAAATGTAAAATAAATATTTAGTTTGATCTGATGTTGACAATCAATATGAAAGTTTCTCAAACCTCCCTTTACTGATATTGTTAGAAAAGAACATTGTTTAATTTCATAACTGCATATCTAAGTGTTTGAATCTTTCTAACATGAATGTTGTCATTCAAAGTTCAGTATGTATTTGATAGTTTATCTAAATGTGAAAGAACATGAATGTTGTTCAGCATCATGAATGAATGAAGAATAAACACCAACCTCTTTGTTCTTCAGTATCTTCAGTGTGTTTCATTCTGCAGGGTTCTGGATCACTCATGTTCTCTCTGTCCTCTTCATTAAACTCAGTCTTTACTGGTTTCAGCTCTTCCTGATGCTTCAGTGCTCGTCTGATGGGAATATTTCAGTTTTTATTGGAGAACTGATGTGGGAGGAGCTTCACTGGTAGTGACCTGTAGTGGGCGGAGCTTCACTTACTGAACTACAGATTAGTTGGAGGAAAATATCAGTTACTGTGTTTGTTTTTATAGGGTTAAAGTCCAGAAATCAAACTGTGGTGTCTGCATCAAATTAAATGTACAAAAGTGAATTTAAGTAGAAAACCCATTAAATCCAAGTGTCTATTTTAATGTTTCAAACTACTTTTGTGAAAACCAAATGTTTTAATGTCCCATCATCATGTAGTGTAACAGATATATTTATGTAATAATGAAACAACATTTATTTTGGGGATTAATCATGGGATTAGTTTCCACTGCTATGCCGATGATACTCAGTTATATATATCATCACGACCAGATGAAATCTCTAAATTATCCAAACTGACAGAGTGTGTTAAAGAAGTAAAACATTGGATGACTAGTAATTTTCTTCTATTAAATTCAGATAAGACTGAAGTATTACTTATTGGGCCAAAAACCTGTACACAGAATCTCTCAGACTACAATCTGCATATAGAAGGATGTACTGTTACTCCATCCTCGACAGTTAAAGACCTGGTGTTATATTAGACAGCAACTTGTCCTTTGAAAATCATATTTCATATGTTACAAAAACAGCCTGCTTTCACCTCAGAAACATTGCTAAAATACGGAATATGTTATCTATTTCTGATGCAGAAAAGTTAGTTCATGCTTTCATGACGTCTCGACTAGATTACTGTAATGCATTATTAGCTGGTTGTCCTGCTTCCTCAATAAACAAGCTACAATGCAGCCAAAATGCAGCTGCTAGAGTTCTTACCAGGTCAAGAAAATATGATCATATAACACCAATTTTATCATCTCTACACTGGTTACCCATTAAGTTCCGTATCGATTATAAAGTATCTCTACTGACCTATAAGGCTCTAAATGGTTTAGCTCCTGTGTACTTAACCGATCTTCTATCGCTCTACAATCCTTCACGCTCTTTAAGATCACAAAACTCTGGACTTCTGGTTGTACCTAGGATATCTAAGTCCACTAAAGGAGGGAGAGCGTTTTCACATTTGGCTCCTAAAATCTGGAATAGCCTTCCTGATAATGTTCGGGGCTCAGACTCGCTCACCCAGTTTAAATCTAGATTAAAGACGCATCTCTTTAGCCAAGCGTTCACATAATGCATCTCATACCAGATCAATTGCACATGACTACCTTTGCTTAAAGTTATGAACAGCAGCTACGCTAATTGTTCTCCTTTTGCTTTTCTGTTTTACCTCGGGACACCCGCCCTGAGGTGACTAGAGAGGACTTGAGCTTCAGTTTGGATCCAGCCTCTTAAGAAGACCTCAGATGACCATCACCTGTGAAGAGACGGCGCCAGCTCCTGCGAGGACTTCAGGAGACGCAATCATCTGGATCAACATTCACATTGCACAATCTCTATATCCTAATTATTGGTAAGATGTAATTCATTTTCCAGGAGCTCATTACTTCTACCTTTAGTTAAACTGCTAACAGTGATTGTAATTACCTAAAGTATATTATTTGCTAACTACATTCTTTAAATTGTAATGTTGACATCCATTTTCTGTAAAGCTGCTTTGAAATTATATGTATCGTGAAAAGCGCTATACAAATAAATGTGAATTGAATTATTTTGACCAGTACTTAATAAAGTATATAAAAGAGTAAGAGATCATACTAAACTTCATTATATTTTAAATGTATAAAAATTTCAAATGAGAATTAAAGAGTATTTTGGGCTGTACTGTGATCCTTCAATACAGTGTTTGAATGTCAGAAAATGATTCTTGTTCTAAATATGCCTGACAAATTGTTTTCTTTCTTTCTTTTCTTTTTTTTGTTTGTTTTGTTGCTATATTAACCCCTTTTGTATTTCACTCTTAAACTAATTGCATTAATCATTTATATCCATCTATCGTAAAGCAAATGAGGCAGAATTAGAAACAAAAAGTTATAAATTAAACTTTATTCTGTTTCTTCATTAAAGTAATGGTAAATATCTAGAAAATTAGTAAAGAACTGTAAGAAAAACATTTATGGCATGAAGACAGAAATAAACATACATAAACACCATCAAATCCCCTCAGTCTGTTGACAGCAATGAAATGAGCTTTAAGTGTCAATTTACAGCAGATCTGAAGACATCAGCATAATAAATGAGGTGAAAACAGGAACTATTGACATGAAATAAAGAGTGTTTTCAGCAGTTTCTCTGTTAATATTGATGATCCTCAGACTATCAACACTCATTCAACAAGACATTCAGACCATTAGCAGATCATCTTACTTTATTCTGAGTGTTTGCTGATAGAAACACATTATTGGAGTCCTATAAACTGCACTATTGAAAGACAATACTGTTATTTTTCACAACATGAAATGGATAAAACACAAACACTAATGACACTCATCTTCATCAACCACTGCTGCTAAATACAACATCAAAATAATATATATATGGACTGAACGTTTGGTTTTCTAATAATAAGTACATTGATTGCAGGAGTGAAATTAGCTTTATCCAGCAATATTGGAGATGCTGTTACGCGTCCCTCGATCATTTATCTTCTACACTAATGGAGTTCAGCATCTGAGGAAGCCTTTTACTCCACAGACTCACATTCTGGTTCATATTTCTGAAAACTTTTATCTTTTTCTTTCACAAGCTGGACTAATAATAGCTGCCATCATGAGCTACTCTCTGTAAAGTTAAACTTCCCGCCACTGTCAGCATCCCGTCTGGATGATCATGTGATGTATCAACAACCAATGACAGAGAGCTTTACTTAAACTGAGGCTCAGAACAGAAGCTCAAGAGAGTCTTCTCCATCATTCCTGAAGTTCTTTAGCTGAGGCGGGTGAGAACTTTATGATTGAAGTAGATCTGACTATCCTGACCCTACCTGAATAATCACAGGGTTAAAGCTGAATGAAGACTCACCGACTGACAATATATGACCTATGACGTTTGCATATTTTTTGTAGGGGAGAGCAGGGATGTTTTAGACAGAGATATATTTTTGCTGTGGTCAATAAATCTCAAGGGTGGTCAGTCAATACCAGGTGGTATTTTGTACAAATGTAGAACGGCTTCAGTATAATTTCACTGTCAACAGAAGATGTCGATGACCTTGTCAGTTGGGACGAAAGTAACACAACAATACAAGCTAAATTGTTTGTGTTACTCTTGTTTTTTTATTGAATATACCCTACTAAGACTTTGTTACTATGTAACTTAAAACATATTTTGTCCTTTATCTTTTCATTTTAAATTTTAGTTTTATCAAATGTTTCAAAAGTAACTTGACAGAACAAACTTGAATTGTTTAAAATATTTGTTTATAGGCCATGTCAATTCATTTTAAAGTCATTCAAAACATTTTTTTTTCAACAGTATGACAGTATATATTCCAAGAAACCAACAAAACCAGCAAAGATACACCACCATGTATCAGTGGCTGCAGAAACAATACTTAGAAGAAGCTTTGAGAAACCATGGCATATTCTCACAAGAGTGGGAAAGAGTACAAACAAACAGGAACATAACAATAGAGATTAGCCTAGTCATTGTGACAGTTGTGATAGATATAATGTTCTGCACCCTCAGTGATAATATCGTTCTCTCAGACAGGCCTGTCGTAAAGACGGAAGCATGATCGTTTAACTGTGTCCTTTGAGATTTTTAAAGTTTCAGCATGCTGCAAAATTAGCAAGATGAAGGTATTTTTCTGATGTAATTGCTACACATCATCATAGGCCTAAGATTTTATTTACCACAATTAAATCAATAATTAAGTTGGCTTGAAAAAGCCAACTTACTGATCTACTACTTAAGCTTATTATTATTCTTCTTAGACTAAATTTCTAAATGCATCTCCTCCTAGACTGTTCAAGCTACAACCACCAAACTCGGACTAGACCTTCAGACTATTCTGACTTAGTGTGCTATATCTTTTCAGACTGATCAGACTTACGGTTTTCCTAAAAAAGCTGACTAAAACTTGGAAAAATCCCATTGACTTTCATTGACGGAATGTTCAAATGAGCCAAGACTATTCAAACTCCAACTGTCAAAATTCAAATTTTGACAGTTGGAGAGGCCCATCAGACTCTATTAGATGCCATTCTATGTACTATTTCTAATCCATTGAGACTCATTCAAATTTCCATTCTATCTAATATGTCTTTATCTATCTATCTATCTATCTATCTATCTATCTATCTATCTATCTATCTATCTATCTATTTCTCTTTCTAATCTATCTATCTATTTCTCTTTCTAATCTATCTATCTATCTATCTATTTCTCTTTCTAATCTGTCTATCTATCTATCTATTTCTCTTTCTAATCTATCCATCTATCCATCTATCTATCTATCTATCATCAAACTAAATCTATCTATCTATCTATCTATTTCTCTTTTTAATCTATCTATCTCTATCTATCTATCAAACTAAATCTATCTATCTATCTATCTATCTATCCCTTCTCATCTATCTATCAATCTATCTTTCTTCTCATCTATCACTTCTCATCTATCTCTCTTCTCATCTATCTCTCTTCTCATCTATCACTTCTCATCTATCTCTCTTCTCATCTATCACTTCTCATCTATCTCTCTCTCTATCTATCTATCTATCTATATATCTATCTATTTCTCTTTCTAATCTATATCTATCTATCTATCTATCTATCTATCAAACTAAATCTATCTATCTATCTATCTATCTATCTATCTATTTCTCTTTCTAATCTATCTATCTATCTATCTATCTTTCTTCTCATCTATCACTTCTCATCTATCTCTCTTCTCATCTATCACTTCTCATCTATCTCTCTATCTATCTCTCTATCTATCTATCTACCTATCTATCTATCTATGATCAACTCTCATAGCAACCACCCAAACCAACCTAGCAACCACCCAGAACACCATGGCAACTGCATAGCAACCACACAAATCACCCTGGCATCATCCTAGCAACCAGCCTGGATACAATAGCAACCACATAGCAACACCATGGCAACCACCCCGAGTACCCTAGCAACCGCATAGCAACACCCTAGCAACCACCCCGAGTACCCTAGCAACCGCATAGCAACACCCTAGCAACCACCCCGAGTACCCTAGCAACAGCATAGCAACACCTTAGCAACCACCCGAGTACCCTAGCAACACCTTAGCAACCACCCCGAGTACCCTAGCAACACCCTAACAACCACCCCGAGTACCCTAACAACCGCATAGCAACACCCTAGCAACCACCAGAGTACCCTAGCAACCACCCCGAGTACCCTAGCAACCGCATAGCAACACCTTAGCAACCACCCCGAGTACCCTAGCAACACCTTAGCAACCACCCCGAGTACCCTAGCAACCGCATAGCAACACCCTAGCAACCACCCGAGTACCATAGCAACTGCATAGCAACATCTTAGCAACCACCCCGAGTACCATAGCAACCGCATAGCAACACCCTAGCAACCACCCCGAGTACCCTAGCAACCGCATAGCAACACCCTAGCAACCGCATAGCAACACCTTAGCAACCACCCCGAGTACCCTTGCAACTGCATAGCAACACCATAGCAACCAAACAGAGTGCCCTAGCAACCAATTTGCAAAATCTATATCTCTGCATCAGAACATCGTACAGACATGGGGGTTGGTTTATATTGTCAAGCAGCCTTTGGAGTATCATCATTGGTAGCTGGCAAGTCAATTCCTAGCAACCAAACAGTACACTAGTAACCGTTTTGCAAAATCTGTATCTCTGCATCAGAACATCGTCCAGACATGGGGGTTGGTTTATATTGTCAAGCAGCCTTTGGAGTATCATCATTGGTAGCTGGCAAGTCAATTCCTAGCAACCAAACAGTACCCTAGTAACCGTTTTGCAAAATCTGTATCTCTGCATCAGAACATCGTCCAGACATGGGGGTTGGTTTATATTGTCAAGCAGCCTTTGGAGTATCATCATTGGTAGCTGGCAAGCCACTCCCTAGCAACCAAACAGAGTACCCTAGCAACCGCATAGCAACACCGTAGTAACCAAACAGAGTACCCTAGCAACCATTTTGCAAAATCTATATCTCTGCATCAGAACATCGTACAGACATGGGGGTTGGTTTATATTGTCAAGCAGCCTTTGGAGTATCATCATTGGTAGCTGGCAAGTCAATTCCTAGCAACCAAACAGTACCCTAGTAACCGTTTTGCAAAATCTGTATCTCTGCATCAGAACATCGTCCAGACATGGGGGTTGGTTTATATTGTCAAGCAGCCTTTGGAGTATCATCATTGGTAGCTGGCAAGTCAATTCCTAGCAACCAAACAGTACCCTAGTAACCGTTTTGCAAAATCTGTATCTCTGCATCAGAACATCGTCCAGACATGGGGGTTGGTTTATATTGTCAAGCAGCCTTTGGAGTATCATCATTGGTAGCTGGCAAGCCACTCCCTAGCAACCAAACAGAGTACCCTAGCAACCGTTTTGCAAAATCTATATCTCTGCATCAGAACATCGTACAGACATGGGGGTTGGTTTATATTGTCAAGCAGCCTTTGGAGTATCATCACTGGTAGCTGCCAAGCCACTCCCTAGCAACCAAACAGAGTACCCTAGCAACCGTTTTGCAAAATCTATATCTCTGCATCAGTACATCGTAGAGACATGGGGGTTGGCTTTTTGACTCATGCTAGCAATCTGGACTTCCAACATGCTAGCAGTGAATGCTAATAGTGATTAGCTAAGTGCTAAAGTGGGCTAAGAACATGCTAATAACTCTATAAAAACTCCATAGTATCCATCTGTGACTATCTATCTATCTAATAAAACTTAAACTTTCAAACTTCAAACTTTTAAAACTTCTCAAACTTTCTGGCTATGCTTTTTCAAGCCAACTTAAAGTTTGTCCTCAAACTTTTTTATCTAGTTCAGTTTATTGTTTTTAGTTTTGAAAAAAAACTAAAATAAGTTTTTTTTTTTTTTTTTTTCTGACAACATGATATTTGTTCTTCCTTCACTTCACAGTTCCCAGATCTGACTCTGAATTCACTGGCTACTCCGGTATGCTTTTATCGTTTTCAGCATGTTTCTTTAAAGGATCTGGGTGATCTGGTTAACCGGATGAAAATAACTTCCGCCTCACTTGATGTTGTTCCCTCAAGAGTTTCTTTCTCTGAAATTGGTCCCAGTTTTCAAGTGTTTATTAATTCATCTTTGGATGCTGGGTTAGTCCCAACACATGCTCTACAGGTGAGCCTGATATGAAACACCAAAAACAATCCTGAGGAGTTTAAATGTGGGATGTCAAAGTTCAAAATGAACAAAGCTCATATTAATCTGCAGATTATACAACATAAATATTACAAAACACACACAAATGTCACATATATTGTCAGTCTTTTTATCATTCAGCTTTAACCCTGTGATTATTCAGGTAGCGTCAGAATAGTCAGATCGACTTCAATCATAAAGTTCTGAAGATCTTCATGAATGATGGAGAAGACTCTCTTGTGCTTCTTTTCTGAAGCTCAGTTTAAGTAAAGTCTCACAGGAGACGGTCATAACAATAAAAACACTTTTTATTGGTCACGACAATACAAAGCAGATAAAACTTAAATCAGCTTAAGCTAAAAAACTCTATAATCTTCACTTAATGCAATTCATCTGAGGAAACATTTCACTCCTCAGACTCTTACATTTCTGAAAACTCATTTTAGTGTATTTCATTTACATTGAGTTCACACTTTAATTCTTCCTCTCTAATCTACATGTAGCCTATACTGGTGATTATACTGGATTTAATACAGATCACTGCTTTGATATCTTAAATATGAGATGATTCTGTATTATTAACTCTACTTTGTGCTGCTCTTTATTTCGAAAGGTTTTGTGATCATTGTCTCTTCTGATCTAATTTCACTCCTGCAATCAATGTACTTATTATTAGAAAATCAAACTTTCAATTCATATCATATTGCTGTAGTTATTCATCTTTAGTGGTTGATGATGGTGAGTGTGTGTTGGTTTTTGCATTATTAATGTCATATTGTGAGAAATAACAGTATTGTCTTTCAATAGAGCAGTTTATAGGATTTTCTCACATATCATGACTCCAATAATCAGTTTCTAACAGCAAACACTCAGAATAAAGTGAGATGATCCTCAGACTATCAACAATCATTCAACAAGACATTCAGATCATCAGCAGATCATCTCACACTCTTTATTTCATGTCAATAGTTCCTGTTTTCACCTCATTTATTATGCTGATGTCTTCAGATCTGCTGTAAATTGACACTTAAAGCTCATTTCATTGCTGTCAACAGACTGAGGGGATTTAATTACTACAAATATGTACATTTATTTCTGTATTGACGCTTTTAACTGTTTTTCATACTGTGTAGGCATCTTGCACTTCATTCTTGTGCTCCCTCACCTGCATAAGATTACTCTACAACTTCACATAGATGAACCGGTGCTATCTGAGTGACATTCCAGCTTCTGTGATATCTGGAAATATGAGATGAAAAGGATGTTTTTACACTGAAAGTTTCAGAACATCCATCAAAGGGTCAAGTTACAGTCAGCCCCTCTAGTATGTGGCTACTCAAGTGAGACACAGTTGGCAAAATGCAAGCTGGAAAAAAGAAAGAAAACCACTAATTTAGATGATCTGTAACTGGCTGCTGACACGCATGAACATCAAAATTAGGACTTTCATGTGAACGTACCTTGCTCATGGGTGCAATATCCAATATTTAATGATGCATGAGGTTGGAGGAATGGCTTCAAAAACCCCATGAATCACACTTTCCCTGTTGTGGAGAGGCTGTTTTTTGTGATGCAATACATCACAGTCCCACCAGAACCAACCCTCAGGAAGACACTCTCTGCACCTAGAGAGAAAATAAAAAAAACACTCTAATATAATACATTATTTCAGGTGAATAATTTAAGCTATTGCAAATGTACTTTGATTTGATTTTACGGCACAGTAGCTCAGTGTTTAGCACTATCACCTCACAGCACAATGATCCTTCATTTACTTTTCTCATTAATGTGGTTTTCATCTGGGTATCCAAGTTTTCTATCATTCCACAAGACATGCATCTTAGCTTATAAAGCTCGCCACTGAGCATTAATTCTCAGCAAACCGACCCTGGGTAATTCAAGTTTAATATTATTGAAAACCAACCTAATAACAGCAGGCTCGTGGCAAAGGCAACACGAGGGATGAGCAACAGCCTCTTCTGCGATAAGGCATTGTAGATGGTATGGTCTTGCCTCTTTCCGCTTTCTGCTGCCGAAAACACCATGATGAAGCAGAGCTTCACCACCAAGCGTCCTCAAACTTTATTTAGAAAACAACTCTATTTAAAAACATGCTCTCTGATTATGATCTGTGCTGTGTATGAATACTTATCCACTTTTTCATGAGAAATGCTGTCCAAATGTCCTGTTTGTCATGATGACGTCTAAAGTTAAATCGTGAAATATATATATTTTATAATGTAAACAACTAACAACTTTTATTTTTTGTTTCAGATGCTGCATGAGATCATGGACGACCGGCACAGATGGTCCTCAGCCTCACATCTCCAAGACAGGCCTGAGGAAGGGACAAAATATTATAGTGATGCACAGAATGATAAAAATGTGGAGGATGTAGATCATGTTATACATTGTTAAAGATCACATACATTTTATTTTATGTTATATTGTCTTGTGTCACCTGAAAGAAGAAAAACATGTGTAAAATGCTAAACAAAATCTTGCATCTTAGAGACAAAGATGAAAATGATGAAAATCAATAAATAATAAAATAAAGTGCTATATGTTTTTGCAAAGGACAATCCAAAGGACACTTGTATACACTAAAATATAATTTTGCCTCCCTTCAGTTACATTTCAATAACTTCTGTTTAGAAGATGATAGATTAAAAAAAAATGTTCTGGTACAAATTGTCACACAGTGGAATTAAAGAAAACAGCAGGTTCCTAGAGCAAACAGAACCTGAATTACAGATTTTCGAAGACAGGATTTTGAAAAAAAAAAAAAAAAAATTAAGTGCTTATTACAGTATTTTAAATGCATACAATGTTATTTCTGAAGTATTACAATCTGATTTTGTTATTTTGAGGGGTTTTCTGTACAATGACACCAATATTTTACATTTCTCTCACTGTATGTGTGAAGGGTGAACATTTAAACTTTGGTATGTCAAATTCAGGTGGAAATCTTAAAAAAATACGCCTCAGAGTGGAAGAGGTTGTCCATAGTGAAATAAGCTAGCTAGCTGCAGGTTAGTGTTAACCTACATTTCATCAACATTTAATCAGTGCAGGGAAACATTTAGCAAGATATTCATATTAAATCTTTGTCCATACCCCTTTTAGCAGACTTAACAACAGATGAGTCAGCAGTACCCCAGTCTCCCCATAACTGCACCCCTCCCTGTCCCAGTGAAGAAGGTGAGTCAGACTGAGCAAGGTCTAGTGATAGCTCTAACATGGCTATGGAGATAAGGGATATTATACAGACATAATGCCCACAGCCTTAAAAACAAACTGAGAGCAAGATGTATGGCTGAACTGCCAAAAACGTGTTGAGCTGTTATTTGAGAGAAAAGGCTTATTGCTTGTTGTTGGGATATATGTGCAGTTATGTTCAAAAATCTGCTGTTTTCATTGTTTTGATATGATGTTAATTTATTTTGATTAAAACGTTAATATATATTTAGATTTTTTTTTAAATCTGTCATTAATTTTACAATAAAAATACATGAGTTTTTTCATATTAAATTATGTTATTTCCTTAACTAAGACGAGCTGATACATACCTCTCTCGTCTCAGTGCGTGCACTAAATCGCGAAACTTTGTTAGCACTTAGCTTAGCCCAGTTCATTCAATAGGGGCCAAGCAGAGAAGCTACCAAACACCTCCACGTTTTCCCTATTTAAATACAGTTACTCGAGTAGTGTAACTCGACCTAGGACGGTGACACAAAACAAAACGTTGCGCTTTTCTAAGCGTGTAAAATGGATAACTATATTGTATGGCGGAATACCATAGCAAGTGCTCGGGAGCACTTTGACTTGGCGCAGTAATATCTTCACTCGTGAAAAGTCCTCTCACCGGCCCCCGCTCCCTCTCATCTCCGTCAGTAGAACCAACGTGACCTGCACCAGTAGTAATAGTTTGAGCAGAGTTGACCAAGTATCAGGTTGTAGGAAGATAGTTTGTGGACAATCATGGTTATAACTTGCATCGTAAAGGGTTGTGATAAGAAGGAGAAGGTATATAGTGCCGTCATGTTTCACAGAATTCCAGCTCACCACATACAGCGGAGAGCTTGGTTAGCTGCTTTGAACAAGAATCCAAAAACACCGTTGATGACTCTGAAGAAGTGGCGTGTTTGCTCCGAGCATTTCACACCGGAGGACTATACCTGCACAGGAACACGCCTAAAGGATGAGGCTACACCGACAATATTTAAATCACGAACACAACAAAGTGGATCAGCACCCAACGCTGTAAGTGTACTTTTGCATGGTATTTGGTTGTCCTGAAAGTGTCAGTAACCTTAGCTGAGTAACAAAAGTTCGCTGTGAAATCAGACAGGCAATAAGAAGTGACTGTTTGATTTACATAAGGACTGAGCTCAGAAATAAAAATGTATATAAGCCTAAAACCGTACAAGCCCGTAGTATAACGTTATAGTGTCAACAAATGTGATTCTCTGTATCACGAGACTGCAAGGTTACGTTTACCATGATAATACCTTGACTAATGGTACGGGGAGGGGTATTTTTGTCTCAGGTGAAACACTGAAAGAGTAGGCTACTGTCTACTTATGTAATACCCTGTAACAATACTTTATACAATACAATACTTACTGGGAAGAATGTAAAAAATATATAAATATACATTTTGGTAGTGTTTTTATTTACTTTCCAAAAAATAATTGTTGTCATTGTTATTTCTGTCATAATTGTGTCAATTATTATACAGGCAGAGTTGAATGACATACAGCAAGATCATCAAATCACAGGAACAACAAACAAGCAGTAGTCCATATTCTGGCAGAAACAACAAACTATGGTCATGTTTTTTGAGCAATGCATTAAAAACATTAGCTCTGAATGGATGCTGGACCAGTACTGCCTCAAAGAGCTGAAAATGATAAAAACCCATCAAGATATGCCTTAATAAACAAGAAAATGACAAAATTATTTCATTCCAATACATTCCCTTGCTTCCTTTGCTGCAAAGCTGGCAAGGAATAAGATGTCTGGGATACTCTTAATAGAGCTCAATCTGAAAATGATGAAATTCTCACAGATGGTGAAATGTTTAAATCAAACAAGCACATGATCTTGGCACTATACAGAGATGGATTGTGGATTAAATGTGCATAATGTTATGTTTGGTCCGGTCTGTGCTAGCTTGAGATCTGTAAAAATGTTTTCTGATACCTTATGTGTATCGAATTCAGGGATAAAACTTTTTTTTTTTTGGTGTCTCTTCACATTTACAAATGTATAATTAATGAATTATTTAAAAAAAATTAGATTCCACAAAGGTGTACAGCAAATCTGTATAAAATAGTTATCCCCCTAGAGGGGGATACCACACCCAGCAGGCCCATCTCCTTCAGAACTGTTCTGTAGTACATGTAATGATTTAACACATTAATAAATGTACATTAATAAAACCTCAACAAATATATATATATATTCCTAAAACTCACTCCCATCCTTGCTGGGCAGCATATCTCCGCCCAGAAAACGGATGACCGAACCGAGTTCTTTTTAAAATTAGCTGCCTAACATCCTCATCCTCATCCGTTCATAAAGCAAATAAAAATTCGTCAATACATCACATTCTAAGACGTAGGTTAAATACACTGTACAACAGTTCACTAACATATGAGAAAAATCGACCAAATTATCATATGATAATAAGTATATATTTTATGATATAAACGTGTATCATTTCGCTTAAAAATATCTTTACAAAGTTGTTCTAATTAATAAAAAATTATACTTTACACTTGACAAATTAACGCAGCTTTAACGAGTGTACATTGAATGTACATTCAAAATCAGAGAGGATTGTGGGTAAATAGTGAACGAATGTAGGGAATGCAGAATAAAGGTAAAATATATGAAAAATACAGCATTTTCAAAAAAAAACAAAAAAAAAACGAAGCATTAAGACATGTTAAACTGCCCCAGAAACAAGCCTAGAAAAAAACACTGAACCACCCATTTAAAACGTCTTAAAAAGGCACATATGTACACCAGGGAAATCTAAATTTTCTAGGGGACCATACGGGGGGTACCCCCCAAACTAACAACATTTTCTGACCAGGGTAATTATGAAACCCTGCGTAAGGCCCGGCTTATATTCTCTTTAATGAAATCTGAGGTAAACGTGTATTTCTACAAATGTGCGCACTTTTGGACTAAAAGTTTGTATGTGTGCACTGTGATTATAAATAAATGGGGCCAAACATGACGGTTTGTGTCTCGTTATTCTATTAATAACTACAGATTGATTTTTACTGATTATTAGTTTCATTGTAAATAGTGTTGCAAATATCTAAGCTATCTAATACTTCAAATCTCAAGGTTAAATCAGAAGATTTTTTGTAAAAATGTAACAAAAATATATAATATAAGATTATATATATCTAATATATATATATATAAAAATTATCTTGTAAAATAGTTGGATTTCTGTACACTTCTGTGATTGAAGACAATGCATGACTTTTATTTTGGAGTAGCGACATGACGTCATAAGACTGCACCGCACTCCTGCATCTGCTGTGATTCTGCTGAATAAAGGTTTGTTTTAATGATTTAAGCTGTTTTAATCGACGGAAACAGTTTTGTAGTTTTAATAGTTTTACCAGCGATGTTTAATGAGTTTATTTACTATTTAATGTAACCTTGTGATTCTTTATCTAACTGTAATGAAGGATTTTGGCGTGAGTAAAACTCATCCACTGATGAGAAACAGTAAACCTGCGTCTCATTTCTCTCTATATATAAATCATAAATCAGTTTATCATGAACACGAGTTCAGTCTCTGGAGAGTAATGATGGAGAAACTGAACTTTTCAACTCAGTCAATTGAATCAAACACTTTGATAAATGATTCACTGAATCACGACTTGTGCTGTTCGAACATGAATGAGAACAACAAACACTAACAAACTAACTAATCATGTTTTCATCAAAGTGTAATCATTTAAATATAATCTATAACTCGTTAAATACCAAATGTAGATCATAATTATCTAAATATGAAGTTTATTAATTTGCAGTGTTAGTTTTGAGTGGTTTTTTTTTATTCCAACATTAGGTCATTGAAGACTTTTAACTCTGTTTAATTATTCTCTACTTACAGTTTATTAAAGAGGAGACTGAAGAAATGAAGATTGAGTTTAATAAAGATGAGACTGAAGATATGAAGATTGAAGAAACATTCAGTGTGAAACATGAAGAAACTGAGGAACAAACAGGTTGGTTTTATTCTCACAACTGAACTCAGTCATTTGATCATCATTAATATGTCCAGCTCTACAGATATAGAGAATATACAGAAGTATAATCTTACAGATAATATTACAGAGTTCATTCATTCCAGCATAATATCATTCAGGTATAAATTCCTGTCTAATTGATCGTGAAATGGTTTAATTAAGGTTTGCAGATGCTGAATGAATTTCTAGTTTCAAATGATTGTTAAATAGCAGCACAAAATCTGTGAAATTAGCGAGGGAAGGGCATTTAAAAAACGAACTGGAACGCAGACTCTGAATTCACTCAGTCGTTTCATTCAAGTGGACTTACTGTAGAGCAAGAGTTAGGGTTTGGTTTAGGGCTGGTTACTTGTAATTAAAGGGTTTGTTCACAGAAAAATCAAAATTCTGTCATTTATTACTTACCTTCATGCCGTTCCACACCGTAAGACAACATCACTTTAAAATTCAGTGTTTCCATTAAATGTGATCCCGGACCACAAAACCAGTCATAAGTCACACGGGTATATTTGTATAATAGCCAACAATACACTGTATGAGTCAAAATTATGCAACATTAAGTAAAGATCATGTTCTATTAAGATATTTTGTCCATTATTTTAGTCCATTATATTCAAACAAATCATGTATGAGCGCTCTCTCTCTCTTTCTCTCTCTCTCTCTCGACGCACTGATCACATGTTGTATTTCTGCACAGACACATTTCAGTACATTCACGTTGTTTTCACACACATTCAGGATAATGTTTGGATTTGTCCTGTGTATGTTTCTGTGTACTTCAGTAACTACTTATATAACTATGTATATATGACAACTAAGGTGATTATTTTTGGACCCTCCAAAAACAGAAATTCTATAGCCAATTACTTAGACAATCAAAAAATGCAAAAAATGTAGGTGTTATCTTTGATTCTGAGCTTTGTCTTGAAAAACAAATTAGCTCAGTAGTTAAAAACAGCTTCTATCAACTGAGAATCATTTCCAGACTTAAATCATCACTTTCCTTTCCAGATTATTCATGTTATTCATGCATTTATCACATCACGGCCGGACTATTGTAATTCGCAGTACCTTGGCCTTTCTCAATCCTCATTGGCACATTTGCAGATGGTCCAGAATGCAGCAGCTAGACTGTTAACATGATCATATCACTCCAGTTTTAGCTTGTTGTCTTTTTCAGAATTCAATTTAAAGATGTTGCTGTTTTTAAAGATCTTAATGGACAAGCATCATCTTATATCTCTGATCTTATTTACTTGAACTCAGCTCCTATAGGTCCCTCAGATCTGCCAATAACTAACTTACTATAAGTGCAAATCAGCTCCATTGCATATTCCAAGCAATCCCAGATCAAAAAAAAGTGCAGTAAAATACACTTTTTTTAGTACACTTAATACACTTCCATAATGTACTTAAAGTGCTCTATTTCCATGCACTTATTTTGTATTTAATGTACTAAAAGCTCTTCTTTTTAGTACTTCTTTATATAATCTTAAGAACATCTAAGTGTACTCAACTTTGCTATTTTGAGACACCATAAATTTGAACTAAAATGTGCTTTTAATATACTATCTGTATTTAAAAAAATGTACTTAGTAACATCTTGTAGTACATTTGAACCCATCTGTTATGATCACCGTCTGTTCCTGTCAGTTCCCGGACTACATTACCCATAATCCTCTCTGCCAATCACCTGCACTCACTCCACCAATCACTATCACTAATCACCACACCCAGCTGCAGTACATTAACAGGACTATAAAGGACTTTCACTCACACCACCTCACAGTGAGGTCTTGTTTACCCTGTGTGACATTTCCCTGTGTTTATTGTCTGCCTGTTTATTGTTACTGATCCTGACTGTTTCCTGTTTATTGACCCGTTGCTGCCTGTCCTGACCCTTGCTTTGTATACTGACCTGTGAGTGATATCTGCCTGTTCCTTGACCACGATTCTGCCTGTTCCTTGCTGTTCCTGTTCGCTCCTGATTGACCCTGCCTGTACGACCACTCTCACCTTAATAAAAGCTGCAAATGGCTCTTACTATGAGTCCGCATTCATTACACCATCTATCATACACACAATTTTTATGGAAGTGTACTTAAAAAGTGTATTTTATGGCACTAAATATATTTAAATTGTGCTTTGTGGACACACTTAATATATTAAAAATTATACTATACTAAGTGCATATTAAATGTATTATTTTGAAACAACTTGAAGTACAAGCAGCGTATTTCAAGATGTACTTAAGTTCATGTTTTAAGCTATTTGCAATATATTAAATTAAAATGGACCCATTTTAAGTACATTTAGTGCAATTTAAGTGTATTTCTTTAAATACATTTACAATGTACTTTTAAAACTTCTGCTATTACAGTTCGATCTGAAGTATTGTTTTAATGTGCTTTATGAACATTTCCAATACAATTTCAGGTCATTACAAATGCATTAGCATAACACTATAAAGCTGTTTTTATCTGTATACACACACACACACACACTTTGAAATCTAAAAAAATTAATGCACTGTAATGGTGTACACAATATGTAAATATTCTTACAGTACGTTAAAAAGTACAGCAGCATTTAATCTTTTGACTAAAATACTTTAAAATAAATAAAACATTTCAGAATTTTACATCAGTGAATAAGAATTACAATGCAATTTTCTGAAAAAGTCACTGAAAAACAAAGTACAGAAGTGAAGTGTATTTTTTTTTAACAAATGTAAGCATGCAAATGCCTGAACCAAACAAAGAAACAAAAGAGTTTAAATGTCACATCTTCAAGTGGAGGGTCACTTCTTTGAGCACAACTGGCATTTTCTGCAACTGAGGTCTTGTAATTCAGACACTACTATTTGAAGGCTGCTTTATCACAGGATCTGTGAAAGGGAAAAAAGGAATTTGTATAAAATTAACAAATGAATAACAGTTTTGCATCCATGATTGAATATACAGTGTTTTATAATTTGCATTGATATTCATTAGAATTTCATATCGTCATCAAGCTTGACATACGAGTGTCCATTTTATTCTCTTGTCTGTCGTCACTATGCAGCACTCACACTAAACATAAGATTAGAAGAAGCCCAACAACCCTATTTACAGTGAGCAGAGTTCAATCACAAAGTCATTGATATTGATATTTGAAGCAATAAAGAAAACTGAGTTACAAAAATAAAAAATCTTTATAACAGAGGTGATACGACATTAAAACACTCTTCGCTTGTCTCTGCATTCAGATTTCAGTTTATTTTTTAATTTATGCAAACAGCATACATTTTCTTTACGCAAACAGCAACTTAAAACTTACCTGTAACTTCTGCGTGCAGCGTCTTCATCTGATCGCGTCTGATTGGTCAAACTGAATGTAGCTGCATTGAAAAAGACGCACTGTTACACTTTGTATCAAAAATACGACTAGCATAGAAAAGTAAAGTTAATCAAATACAAATCTTACCTGGAGTCACAAAATAACGGGGTTCCAAAAGCCACACGAAAGAAAAACTGAGATATTTTAGTGAAATCTCAGAGATTTATATCCCTCCGATGAAAGATGATTCATCAAAACGTTTCAAAAAGGCATCGAAAAAACAGTAATGCATATGAATCGCATGGTCTCTTCCAAGTGTTCTAAAGTGACACGATCGCTCTAATATATATATATCATTTAGCAGTTTAAATTAGTCTACTATTAACATTCAAGGCACATAGGCTTCGTATGCACAGCATATCTGTTAAACAGCTTCTCTCAGGTGAGAGCCTGCAGCTCATTATCATAAGAACCAATCAGAGCTGTTCAGCGACCTTGAAACCAATCAGGTTTCCTCACGTGTGTTACACATGTTGATTAAATTTAAACACAAGTAAATATATAGCAAACTTTTAAGTATCATTGGAAAATGGATTTATGGTGCATTTCAAATAATATGATGTTGAAATCCTTGTGGAAATTCCAGTAGTATACTATTACAATTAACATGTAACGGACAACAGCCTTTAAAGTAGTATAACCGTTTAAAATATGCTTATGGCAAAGATAAATATGCTTATGGCAGTGCTCAATAATAGTTGACAAATGTTTATAATACATTAAGTTGGTACACTGTAAATGTTAATGTTTTTCAAAATATCTTTATTTTGAAAATTTTAAAATTCTAAATATATAAATATTTAAAATAGGATATATTGCAGTAGGCCTACACATGGTTATTAAGTACATTTAAACCCACTTAAAGCTGAATCCTTTTGCTATTTTCTTAAAGTACATATAAAAATACTTTAAATAAGAGTAACATAACTAGGCTTTCTGTAAATACACTAATTTCACTAAAAGTATACTTGTGTTCAGCAATTTTTTAAAAAACGTATCAAAGCATATATTTATTACCAATGTACTTCTAGTAAACTGTTTAGAAATGTATTAAAAATATGCTTGTTTTCAGAATATGATAAAACTGTAACTAGCATATATCTATTAACAAAATACTTCTAGTATACTGTTTAGAAATATATTAAAATGCAATTCAAAATATTTTTAATGCACTTTTAATAAGCATATTGGGAATAAAAATGTATTATTAACAACTTGCATTTCAAGTATATTTTTTAATACATTTAATAATAGGCCTACGTCTTTTTCACCTGTTTACTTGTAATTAATTCATTTTGTACTGTATTTTTCATGAAAATCCATTAAAATTGAACTTAGTGACAGTATATATAAAATCCAGTAGAATTTTATATAAAGCATTCATAGCACACTTTTAAGTATTGCACTTATAAAACACTATTTGTTATACTTTATCTGACTACACTTAAAATCATTTGAAGTGTTCTAGTGCATTTATATTAAGTGTACTTAAGTACCACAGGTGGGAAAATGTACTTATGACTAGAACATTAGTAATATATTTGTGATTGTCATTTAAACTTAGAATTACTTTGTAAAAGTCTACTAAAATTGAACTAATTTTAAAGCATTGAAAGCATACTAATACAACTTTTCTGTATATTTTTGCAGTAGTATACTTTATTTCAATGCACTAATAAACTATTTAAATGTTAGTGAGAATTAGTGCATTTATATTGAGTGTACTTAAGTACCACAGTTGGGAAAATGTACTCTTAACCAGAACATTAGAAATATATTTGTAATGAAATGAATTTCATTTAAACTTAGGTTTACTAAATAAAAGTCTACTAAGATATAACTAATTTTAAAGCATTGAAAGAATACTTCTTAGAATTACACTAATAAAACTCCTCTGTATATTTTTGTGGTAGTATACTTTATTTCAATGCACTAATAAACTATTTAAGTGTTAGTGCTAATTAGTGCAATTATATTAAGTGTACTTATTTACCACAGCTGGGAAAATGTACTTATGTCTAATACATTAATAATATATTTGTAATAAAATGAACTTCATTTAAACTTAGGATTACTACATAAAAGTCTACTAAGATTGAACTAATGTTTAAAGCATTCAAAGCACACTTTTAACAAATACACTAATAAAACTCTCATGTATATTTTTGAGGTAGTATACTTTATTTCAATGCACTAAAAATCAATTTAAGTAGTACTGGTATTTAGTATACTTTTCCAAGTGCAGTGAAGTACTACTGAAGTACAAATATACTTTGAAATAGTGTATGTATAGTGTACAACTTTGACACTTTTATTTAGCACCAAAATAATGTACTACAAATGTACTTGCTTGTATTTAAGTATTTTTTTTAATGCACATTTAATGACCTGGGATCAAGAGCTCAGAGAGGTACGTTTAAAGTAGCTAGACAGATTCTGCCAGTGTTGGTTCAGTGTAAACAATGATGTACTTCTGAGTCCTTAAGATGGAGGGAAGTTAGCAAGGGAAGGGCCTAAAAATCTGAACTTGAGCGGAGTACCTCAACAGGACACTTGTAGATTTTGTTTTGAGAAATTAATTACCGATCATGAGTCTCTAATAATGAGCTGATGAACCTAGAGCAGGAATGCCCAATCCTGTTCCTGGAGATCTACATACATGCAGAGTTCAGATACAACCCTGATCGAACACACCTGCCCCTGAAGATCTTAGTTCACTGCTTCAGGTGTGATTGATCAGGGTTGGGTCTGAACTCTGAATGTACTTAGATCTCCAGGAACAGGATGTCTAGTGTTTCATTTCTATTCAACTGTGCTCCGTCTGTTTGATGCACATGTTTGTACTGGTATTCATTCACTGAAGTCTGTGAAGTTAACCATAGTTACAGTATAACCAGTTTTGTGCTGAGAAAACACATCTCATAAGCACTCATTCTTTCCGTCTAATATCACTAGTGTGATGGCTCTGTATCTGGATCGCTAACCGTGCCGGAGTACAGAATGGCTAATACTATTGTGTGTGCTATGTATGACATTACAACAACAAATATCTTCTATCACTTATTGAATAGTAAAACACTTTTCAATTAATTTAAATAATTTGAGTATGTTTAGGTTTATATCAGGTCTGGTGATGAACGTCTCGGTTACATAGGTAACCCTCGTTCCCTGAAGGAGGGAACGGAGACGTACGTCGGACAGACCGACGAATAGGAATCTCGCTAGAGAGGCCAATCTACTTCGAGTGTAACTAAACGAGCCAATGCACATTGGCATGCAATCATATGCATCAGCTGCTTGCCTCGCAGCGCGGGTATATAATGAGCAGCAGGTGCGTTGCATCTTCAGGTTTTCGCTGAGGAGCCGAACCGAGCAGGCGGCAGCATCAGCAGGACAACGCCTGTGGCGACGGGACGTACGTCTCCGTTCCCTCCTTCAGGGAACGAGGGTTACCTATGTAACCGAGACGTTCCCATTCAGTCGGTCACGTTCGACGTACGTCGGACAGACCGACGAATAGGAATCCCTACCAAAGCGCCACAGGAGCTGCCCTCTTCCAGCGCTCTGACGTGAGCCACCTGAACCCCTTTGCCTAAGGACGGTGGGACCAGGCTCACGCAGAGAGGGTCGATCACTGTTGTTCCCAAAACCCACTCCGTGCGACAATTGGATAACGCTGGGAAAGCGTAGCCTTACATGCGATAAGGAACGCTGCGGAAGCCATATCCTTCCCCGAAGGAGTTATATGGATAAGTACATATGGACTAACCTTGTAGGTTGTACAACATATGGAAGAACTGGGGTGACTCCACTCGATGAGAGATGGGTTCTCCCAGAGGGAAAGACACAGGCTTCGTTTAGGAGCAGCCGTGGAAAAAGCCATATGGGATCCCCGTAGGGTCACACATATGGAACCCAGCCTAAATCCGGTTCTCAAGGATACAACGGAGTATAGGCCTGGCGCCAGACGCTCCGCCACGTCAGCTGCCGAAGGGTAACCGGAGGACTCAACAGGGTCTGCCCGTAGGGACTCTCTGGAGAATAGAATGCGCATGTAGCGCAGCAAGCCGACACTAAGCCGGGGCCTCTCCGTGCCTCTGACCTGAGGCGAGAACACGGGAGGAGACCGGCTCGACACGAAGGCTATAGTATCTAGCGAACGTGTTAGGTGTCGCCCAGCCCGCAGCTCTACAAATGTCTGTTAGCGAGGCGCCACGAGCCAGCGCCCAGGAGGATGCCACACCTCTCGTGGAGTGGGCATGCAACCTGAGCGGGCAGGGCACGCCCTGAGCTTGGTAAGCCAGGGCGATGGCATCCACTATCCAGTGGGCCATCCTCTGCTTGGAGACAGCCTTTCCCTTCTGCTGGCCTCCGTAACAGACAAAGAGCTGGTCTGAGGTCCTGAAGCTTCGAGTTCTGTCTAAGTACAGTCGCAAGGCGCGAACTGGACAGAGCAAAGCCAGGGCTGGGTCTGCCTCCTCCGAGGGCAGCGCTTGCAGGCTCACTACCTGGTCCCTGAAGGGAGTGGTAGGAACCTTGGGCACGTAGCCAGGCCGGGGTCTCAGTACCACGTGGCTGTCACCCGGCCCGAACTCTAGGCACGATTCGTCGACCGAAAATGACTGCAGGTCCCCTACCCTCTTGATGGAGGCCAATGCCACCAGCAGCAAAGTCTTCATAGAGAGAATCTTTAAGTCTACTGACAGCAAAGGCTCAAAGGGAGCAATCTGGAGTGCTCTGAGCACCAGAGTAAGGTCCCAAGAGGGTATGGAGGGGGACGAGGAGGATTTAACCGTCTCGCCCCCCTAAGGAACCTGATGACCAGGTCGTGCTGACCAACAGATTTGCCATCTATGTGGTCGTGGTAAGCGGATATGGCAGCAGTATGGACTTTGAGGGTGGAGGGGGACAGCCTACGCTCCAACCCTTGCTGCAAGAAGGAAAGCACGACTCCGATCGAGCATCTTCGGGGGTCTTCTCGACGAGAAGAACACCTCTCGACGAACAGGTTCCACTTCGAGGCGTAAGCACGTCTCGTAGACAGTGCACGTGCCGAAGTGATGGTGTTAAGTACCTCAGAGGGTAAGTCACCTAGAACCTCCGCGTCCCGTCCAGGGACCAGACATGGAGTTTCCAGAGGTCTGGACGCGGGTGCCAAAGAGTGCCCCATCTCTGAGAGAGGAGGTCCTTCCTCAGAGGGATGGGCCAGGGAGGGGCTGTCGCGAGGAGTGAGAGTTCTGGGAACCAGGTCCGGTTGGGCCAGTAAGGCGCAACTAACAAGACCTGCTCCTCGTCCTCCCTGACTTTGCACAGGGTCTGTGCAAGTAGGCTCACTGGGGGGAACGCATATTTGCGCAGGCCCCGGGGCCAGCTGTGAGCCAGTGCATCTGTCCCGAGTGTTCCCTCGGTCAGAGAGTAAAACAACTGGCAGTGGGAGGTTTCTGGTGAGGCAAACAGGTCTACCTGAGTCTCTCCGAACTCTCTCCAGATCAGCTGAACCACCTGGGGGTGGAGTCGCCACTCTCCGGGCAGCGCAGCTCGTGATAGCTCGTCGGCCACACGGGGGACATGAATGGCGCGAAGCGACCTCAGATGCTTCCGACTCCACAGGAGGAGATGGCGGGCGAGTTGCGACATGCGACGGGAGCGTAGACCACCTTGACGGTTGATGTACGCAACGGTCGCAGTGTTGTCCGTACGGACCAGTACATGCTTGCCCTGAAGCAGGCCTTTGAGGCGGCTCAGAGCAAGGCGTACTGCCAGCAACTCGAGGCAATTGATGTGCCAATGCAGATGGGGTCCCGTCCAAACCCCTGAGACTGCATGCCCGTTGTACGTGGCACCCCAGCCGGTGGTAGAAGCATCTGTGAAAACCACAGCATGCCGGGACACTTGTTCTAGGGGCACTCCTGCCCGAAGAAACAAAGGGTCCGACCACGGACTGAAGGTTCGGCGGCACTCCTGAGTGATTGGCACCCGGAACGTGCCGCGTTGCCACACCCATCTCGGGACTCGGCCGTGAAGCCAGTGCTGAAGCGGTCTCATATGAAGCAGACCGAGCGGTGTTACAGCCGCTGCAGCCGCCATATGCCCCAGGAGCCTCTGAAAGAACTTCAGTGGGACCGCTGTCCTGCCATTGAACGTATTCAGGCAGTTCAACACCGACCGAGCACGTTCCTCTGTGAGGCGTGCTATCTGTTCGACCGAATCCAACTCCATACCGAGAAAAGAGATCCTCTGCACTGGGGCGAGTTTGCTCTTTTCCCAGTTGACCCGAAGCCCCAACTGGCTGAGGTGACTGAGCACCAAATCCCTGTGTTCGCACAACTGATCCCGAGACTGTGCTAGGATAAGCCAGTCGTCTAGATAGTTGAGAATGCGAACACCCTGTTCTCTCATGGGAACAAGGGCTCCCTCCACGACTTTCGTGAAGACGCGGGGAGACAGGGCCAGCCCGAAGGGTAGGACTCTGTACTGATATGCTCGACCTTCGAACGCGAATCTCAGGAATGGCCTGTGTCGCGGAAGAATCGAAACATGGAAGTACGCGTCCTTCAGGTCGATCGCTGCAAACCAATCTCGGGGACGGATGCACTCGAAAATGCGTTTCTGCGTGAGCATTTTGAACGGTAGCTTGTGAAGGCTCCGATTCAAAACTCGCAGGTCCAAGATCGGTCGTAACCCGCCGCTTTTCTTGGGTACAATGAAGTAGGGGCTGTAGAACCCCGACCTCAAATCGGCTGGAGGGACCGGCTCTATCGCGTCCTTCGCCAGTAGGACTGCGATCTCCGCACGCAGAACAGGGGCATCGGCATCTTTCACTGTAGTGAAGAGGATGCCCCTGAACTTGGGGGGCGCCGGGCGAACTGAATCGCATAGCCGAGCCTGATGGTCCGAAGGAGCCAGCGAGACGGACTGGGGAGCGCTAGCCAGGCTCCCAGAGACCGCGCAAGCGGCACCAAGGGGACCACCGGCGTACCCGCCGCGGGGCAGCGAGGTGGAACGCAGGGACGCGGCCCGGGAGGCTCTCTGTGTGAGGCGGCCCGAAGCGGGGTCACAGTGTGCTGTGCAACACTTACCTGCTTCCACGGGTGGACAGAGGGAGCAGTTGAGGTTTTGCCTACCTGCTGCTCGCTGCTGTCCGCTGGCGACAGAAGAGGTGGATGAGAGTGGTGAGGTTCTAGCCCTCCCACTGCTCTCCGAGCCCTCTTCGGACCCGGAGATAGAGGAAACTGCTCTTTTATTGAAAATTTGGGTACCGCTGACCGTTGAGCCAGCAGCGGAACAAAAAGGGGAAACAAAAGATTCTCCACCCGGCCCTCCTCCGGGGGAAGGAGCGGTGCGGTCACCACCTCCTGAAGAGCAGTCCCGTCCATCTCCGGGTCGCCCGTCCTAGGGCTGCTTGGACTTGGCCTTGCCACCCTTCTTCTTAGGGGGTGGCTGGACGCTCCACGATGCCGCTTGGATGGAGGCTGCTGCTGCTGGGGCGTCGGAGCGGGGGCGGCTGCAGGGGGGCGCCCTCGGCGCAGGCAGTCTGAGGTGCCGCCGGCGGTGGAGGTGCAGCAGCTGACCGCCTCGGCAGGATGTGACTAATCGCCTCTGACTGCTTTTGTACAGCCGAGAACTGTTGGGCAAAGTTCTCGACCGCGTCGCCGAAGAGGCCGGTCTGGGACACGGGGGAATTAAGAAACCTGACTTTGTCGGTATCCCTCATGACCGCAAGACACAGCCAGAGATGGCGTTCCTGGACCACCATGGTGGACATCGCACGACCCACTGACCGCGCCGTAACCTTCGTCGCTCGGAGCGCGAGGTCCGTCGCGGCACGAAGTTCTTGTAGAACTTGCGGATCGTGACCACCCTCGTGCAGGTCCTTCAGTGCCTTGGCCTGATGGACCTGCAACAACGCCATAGCGTGTAAGGCGGAAGCGGCTTCCCCACAGGCCTGATAAGCCTTGCCGGTAAGATCCGACGAGTACTTACAGGCCCGGGAAGGGAGAGACGGCTCCCCCGCCAGGTGGAGTTAGGGCACAGTTGCATAGCAACGGCCCGTTCCACAGGGGGTATGCGCGTATAACCCTTAGCCGCTCCACCATCAAGGGTGGTGAGGGAGGAGGACCCACCGACACGGCTTCGGGCAGTAAAAGGTGCCGTCCACGTGCCAGTGAGCTCTTCATGCACCTCCGGGAAGAAAGGCACTGGGGTGGGGGGCTGAGAACCAGCCCTTGCCACCCCGAGATACCAATCATCCAACCTCGAGGGCTCGGGACACGGTGGAGGGTTCCACACGAGCCCGACCCTGTTGGCGGCCCGGGAAAGCATAGCCATCATTTCCGGGTCTGAATCGGGCACAGTCGTCACTCCCGAGGGAGGCAGCTGCGCCGAATCGTCATCCCCAGAAGCGTCAGGCTCACCCTCCGATGCAGCGATCGACATCCGGTCGTCTTGGGGAGCTCCGAAGGATACGGATGGTACACACCTCTGGGGTGGTCCACCGCGTTCCCCCGGCAGCTCTACTGGCTGCGGAGCGCAAGAGGGGTGAGGGTTCCTAGGGGCTTGGTTCCCCGAAGGAAACGCGCTCACCGTGATCCTCAAGTCACCAGCCCCGCCGCCCGAAGCAACCCTCTGAGGAGGATTGGAACGAGGCGTCGGGACCGGGACCCCTTTGCAGAAAGTGGAGTCTCGACCGCAGCTCCGCGACGGTCATCTTCCCACAATGGGTACATGACTCGTCCACAGACGCCGCCTCAGCGTGCCTCAAGCCCAAGCACGCTATACAGCGCTGGTGACCATCCCGAGGCGCCAGGTAACGACCGCATCCAGAAACACACAAGTAGAACGACATCTTTAAAAAGTCGCGAACTACTCGTGTAAGCTCTTTCAAGGACTGACTCTTTTAGGTGCTGAAGCACGCAGGGGAAAAGCCGCTGCAGCACAGACAGGGAAATGTGCAGCCTGTCGTGTGCACTCTCCTTGAAGGCGCTCTCTTACCAGCTGTAATAACAGCTTTTTAGCGCTCTAGGCGCACCGTTTCACCAGCCGTGAGAACGGCCTTCACGCTGATTACAGCTTTTGCTCAAATAAAAAAGGCAAAGAAAAACAAAGGAGAAATCGGCCCCGCTGCTGCGCTGTCCGCCTGCACCGCAACCAAGAGACGTCTCGAAGAGCAGACTCGTTCACACTCGTGGTTTCAGTAGCTATCTTCTTCAGTGTTGAGAAGGTTTGGCTCCGAAGCGAAAAGCTGAAGATGCAACGCACCTGCTGCTCATTATATACCCGCGCTGCGAGGCAAGCAGCTGATGCATATGATTGCATGCCAATGTGCATTGGCTCGTTTAGTTACACTCGAAGTAGATTGGCCTCTCTAGCGAGATTCCTATTCGTCGGTCTGTCCGACGTACGTCGAACGTGACCGACTGAATGGGAACAGAAATTGTAGTTTGTAAATTCCTCCATCAATGTCAGCTCTCCTCTAACAAACTGATGATCTTAACCAGATGTGAAAAATACAGCAGACATACAAAATGTGCAGTGGTGAGTCCCTTTGGACAAGGTTTGAAAACCACTGGTGTATAAGATCTATAGACGGGCAACTCTGGTCCTGAAGGGACACTATTCTGCAGAGTCCATCCCTGATCAAACACACATGTAAAAAATTAACCCAACCCTAAAATGTAACGGTAAAGGCTGATTTATATTTCTGTGTCGCACCTTCACCCGAGACGCTGCGCAGTATGCTAGGGGTGTGCACAAATAGTCCAATATTTGAATATCCGATCTGTAATTTATATTCGAAAAAATAAAAAGACTATACGAATTTTACTATGTTGATCTGCTGGCCGTAATGCAGTGAATCCATGATAAATCCTAAGAAATAAAAATACAAAGTTCTGGCATGAAACTCTAGATGGCACAGACTAATAGGTCCTTTAACACAACCTGCTAATTATCGCATCATTATCTATAGGTCACAGATGATTGGTTCCTGCTGTATTAGTAGCCAATGAGCTTGTGTGCTTAATATTTAAATACATGAGTAAGTATTGCTTAGTAGCGCAGCATGCTTCAGAATTCATCTAAAGCCGGGTTCACACTGTGCGATTTATAATAGTCCTTTACGATGGTTACTTGTTACGTCTGGAGACTTTATTTTATTTAATTGTTTTGTGTGTTTTTGTGTTTTCTTTTTTTGTTTTTCCTACATGTCCACAACTACCTTGCTGAGGGAGGTAATTGGGTACACCTGTGGCTGATTGGCTGCCCATTCACATCAGAGCCACTGATTGGCTGCACCCAAGAGAAAGCCAGCATATAAAGACAGCCCTGTCTCACAACAAGCTGAGAGGGAGAGGGATGCAGATGGTTGTTTGCCACATGGACTTCTTTTCTCTTGCCCCAGATAATGCCACTGTGTTTTTGGTCCGTGATTATTGTAAACCATTGGTGCTGCTGTGAACGTAGTTGAAGACTTATAGGCTTTGTTTTCTTTAGAATGTAAGATTTATTTTAAGTAAATCTGTAGGGAGGTGGGTGCCTTTTTTTGTTTGAAATTGCTTTTCTCCTGGTTATTTGTAGTCAGGAAGATAGGCAAGTTCATTTGTTATTTTTTTTTTTTTTTTTGGTTATGTATAGGTAAGTTATGATTAAACTTGAGTTAGGAATGTTTTGTTTGTTATGTTGGCCTTTGCCCCCTCCTGAAGCTTATGTTCTTCCTTTTATCTTTTACATTTGATTTAATAAATCTCCTTTAAGAATCATTGGTTTTGGATGTGTGTTGCTGGGGTGGGAGACAAGAGGTTCCTGTGCTCTCTCTCTCCAAAATTTTGTTACTGCCATGTCATTACCCCTAGACTAAAACGGGCTGGCATGTAACAAGTGGGGGCTCGTCCTTTCAAGTGAAAGTTTACCGTGGCGTAATTGTAAGTATCTGCTCATTTTCTTTTGTTCTGTTTGGCTGTTTTCTTTCTGGTAAGGGAGAAAGCTCCTGTGGTACTGAGAATTATGGAATTTGATTTGATTTCATTTACCCTTTCTCCTACCATAGAAGTTTTTGAGCGTTGCAGGAAGGCAGATTTGTTGGTAATTGCAGACTTCTTTAATGTTGAGGTTCCTAGGCAGTCTACCAAACAAGTTATTAAAGATCACTTGCGAGAAAAGCTGATTGAGGATGGAATTTTGCCAGATTACTCTGCCATCAGTGCTGAGGGACAACCTGGGCTTGCAGCAGAAGCTGTGGCAGGTGGGGTTCTTCCTGGTCTGGCGACTGAGTCTCTGGGTGAGTCTATGTTAGCTGTCAAGTTGAAGGAGTTGGACCTTCTTATAAAAAAACAGGAGTGTGAGGGTCAAAAGATCAGGCTTCGTGCTATAGAGGCACAAGCGGATAGGGATATTAGGATGCGTCAGTTAGACTTGCGTGCTCAGGAATTAAATCAAAAACCGGTTCCTATGCCTCGCTCAAGATTACCTTCTATGATATCTCCTGCTACTTCACCTGCCGCTGTTGTACCTCAAAGTGCTGCTTTGTCTTCCGTCGTTTCACCTGTTGCTATTTTGCCTCAAAGTATTGATAATGCAACTTCTGAGCCTGATTTTGATGTTGGCAAGTATCTTAAACTCGTACCCCCATTTAGAGAGGCAGAAGTGGATTCGTACTTTGTTGCCTTTGAACGGGTGGCTATGAAATTACGGTGGCCAAAAGATGTGTGGGCTCTTTTGTTGCAGTGCAGTCTTTCTGGTAAAGCGCAAGAGGTTTGCTCCGCCTTACCAATAGAACAGTCTCTTGACTATGATGTAGTAAAATCTGCCGTTCTACGAGCGTTCGAGTTGGTGCCTGAGGCATACCGACAAAAATTTAGATCACATGTGAAAACAGCCAGACAGACATTTGTTGAATTCGCGAGGGAGAAGAAAACCCTTTTTGAGAGGTGGTGTCTCTCCAGCAAGATTATGTCTCTTGATCAGCTTCAAGAGCTTATCTTGCTGGAGGACTTTAAAAGTTGTATTCCGGAAAATGTTGTTGTCCATTTAAATGAGCAGAAAGTTGCGAACCTTTCCGACGCCGCCGTTCTGGCCGATGAGTTTGTGTTGACTCATCGGAATGTGTTTCCCCCTGCACGTCGTGTTAATGTATCCCCTGCCGTTTGCGAAGTATCTGATAGGGAAGCGACCCGTGTTTTCTCACGCAATGGCAAAGGTGAGGCACATTTGAGTGTCCGTCGTAAAAATGCCTCCGGTGATAAGCGAGCTTGCTTTTATTGTTTTGATACCAGTCATTTAATTTCTGACTGTAAAGCATGGAAGCAAAAGAATTCTGCTTCCAAATCTAAAAGTGTTGCACTCGTACACCCCGTGTCTAATGAGAATCATACAACCGCTCCTTCCTACCAGCCTTTCCTCCTGACTGGCTCAGTGTCTCACTCAATTGATTCTGAGTGTAAACCTGTCACCATTTTGAGAGACACTGGGTCAGTTCAGTCATTTATTTTAGAGGAGTTATTGCCCCGGTCTATTGAAACTTACTCTGGTACAGATGTGCTTATACGTGGAATTGGAATGCAGTGTATAAATGTTCCTCTTCATAATGTGTACTTGAAATCGGAACTCGTTACAGGTACTGTAAAACTTGGTGTACGTTCTCAGTTACCTGTCGAGGGGGTGGGCGTTATCTTGGGAAATGACCTTGCAGGGGGCGAAGTTTTTCCCTGTCCAATTGTGGTGCGTAAACCTACCATGAGTGAGAAACCCGACTTAGCACGTCAATTTCCTGCAGCTTTTCCTGCATGTGTTGTGACCCGTGCTCAATCGTCTAAATTCAGAGACATGGTAGATCTCTCTGAATCATTTTTGGCGGTACCTGATGAGTTAGTGGAAGATGAGATACCAGTAGAGTCAGAACATTGCCCTAACTGTGAGAGTGCAGTTACATTTCCTTTAAAGATTGGTAAGGAGCAATTGGCTGCTGCACAGAAATCAGACCCCTCATTGGTACATTGCATAGAAGCTGCTGTTCCCCTGTGTCAAGTGTCTAATGCTAAGGTAGCTTACTTTTGGGAAGATGCGGTACTCATGCGTAAGTGGAGGCGTGAGGCTCATGAGGATTCACAAGAATCGCCCCAAATTGTATTGCCAACTGATTACCGAGGGCAGGTATTGCACTTGGCTCACGAACATGTGTTATCAGGACACATGGGTGTCACAAAAACCTTTCGTCGAGTTTCACGGTACTTTTATTGGCCCGGATTAAAATCTGATGTATCTGACTTTTGTAGATCTTGTCCTGTATGTCAACTGGCGGGAAAGCCCAATAAAAAGATACCAGTCGCACCTCTGCAGCCAATACCGGTTATGAAAGAGCCTTTTGAGCGCTTGCTTGTTGACTGTGTGGGACCAGTACCCAAATCCAAGTCAGGACACGAATACATTCTAACAATAATGTGTACCGCAACACGTTTCCCAGAGGCGATTCCTTTACGCTCGATTAAAGCTAAAGTCGTCATTAAGGAATTAGTGAAGTTCTGCACTACCTTTGGTCTACCTCGTGTTGTACAAACTGACCAAGGGTCAAACTTTACATCTAAGGCATTCACACAGGCTCTTGTTGAGTTAGGGGTTAAACATCAGCTTTCAAGCGCCTCCCACCCTGAGTCACAGGGGGCGCTTGAAAGATTTCATCAAACCCTTAAATCAATGTTGCGCTCCTATTGTATAGCCAATGGGAAAGATTGGGCTGAGGGTCTTCCTTACCTTATGTTTGCTGCCCGTGAAGCAGAGCAAGAGAGTCTTGGGTTTAGTCCAGCTGATCTTGTTTTCGGCCACACTGTGCGTGGTCCTTTGAAGCTATTAAGTGAGCAATTATTAGCTAAAGACTCTCTGCCTGTGACAGTAATTGACTATGTTAGCACTATTCGTGAACGATTGCATAAGGCCAGCAAACTTGCTAGAGAACATTTGGTTGCAGCTCAGTCAAAAATGAAGACCCATTACGATAAAAGAAGTGTGAATCGTAGTTTTCAACCGGGTGACCGTGTCCTTGTCTACTTACCCGATCCAGGTTCTGTGTTTCGAGCTAAATTTTCGGGTCCCTATGAAGTCAAAGAAAAGCTCAGTGACACCAATTATGTCATTCATACTCCTGACCGCAGACGCAAGACCCGCCTATGCCATATAAATATGTTGAAGCGGTTTATTAAACGTGGGGAGAAGCCTGCTTCCTCCTCTGTTTCACCTGTTGCTGTGGTCACTGCTAGTGTAATACCAGAAGATGAACCAGCTGAAAAGGGTGTAGAAATTGCAGCTAAACGCCTTCAAAACTCTGTCATATTGAATGACTTGCCGAGCTTTCTTGTATATTTGACAAGAGAACAGAGTGACCAGATTATTAGGTTGGTTCATGACTACCCCTCACTCTTTTCTGATGTGCCTGGCAGAACGACCATGTTAGAACATGACATTGATGTAGGTGAATCTCAGCCAGTCAAGCAACATCCTTATAGAGTAAATCCTAGGAAGCGTGAGATAATGGGATCTGAGGTTGAGTACATGTTGCAGCATGGACTAGCGGTGCATAGTCGGAGTCCATGGAGTTCGCCCTGTTTATTAGTGCCTAAATCTGACGGCTCCTATCGCTTCTGTACTGATTACCGTAAGGTTAACTCCATAACAAAGCCTGACTCATTTCCTTTGCCTCGGCTCGAGGACTGTGTTGACAGAGTAGGCTCAGCCAGATATGTCACAAAATTAGACCTGTTAAAGGGTTATTGGCAAGTGCCCCTAACTCCCCGTGCAGCTGAGATATCTGCATTTGTCACTCCTGAACACTTTCTACAATATCAGGTCTTAGCTTTTGGAATGCGAAATGCACCTGCCACCTTCCAGCGCCTTATGCAGGTGGTCTTGTCAGGAGTGCCGAATTGCAATGCCTATCTAGATGATGTAGTAATTTATTCAAAAACCTGGGAAGATCACGTAAAGTCTTTGGAGTTAGTGTTCAGCCGCCTGGCTGCTGCCTCTCTAACCTTGAATCTTGCTAAATGTGAGATAGGTAAAGCTGTGGTAACCTATCTGGGAAAACAAGTTGGCCAGGGTTGTGTTAAGCCAGTTGAGGCCAAGGTTACTGCCATACTTGAGTTTCCTACACCCCGTAACAAGCGTGAACTACGCAGATTTTTGGGTATGAGTGGGTATTACCGGGGGTTTTGTTGTAATTTTTCTACTGTCGTGTCATCTCTTACTGACCTCCTCAGTACTACCAAGAGTTTTAAGTGGAGCACCGAGTGTGATAATGCTTTTAAAGCCGCAAAAGATCTCCTTTGCCATGCCCCAGTGTTGTCTGCACCTAATTTTGATTTGCCTTTCAAACTCCAAATAGATGCCAGTGCTACCGGTGCTGGAGCAGTCCTGCTGCAGGAGGACTCCTGTGGTATCGATCACCCCATCTGCTACTTCTCAAAGAAGTTCTCAAAATGCCAACAACGTTATAGCACGATTGAGAAGGAGGCACTTGCCTTGCTTCTGGCTCTCCAGCATTTCGAGGTTTATTTGGGAAGTAGCGCCATGCCTATCGATGTGTATACTGACCATAACCCGTTGATCTTTCTCTCCCGTATGTCCAACTCCAATCAACGTTTGATGCGCTGGGCTTTAATTGTCCAGGAGTATAACCTTAACCTCAAGCACATCCGTGGTAAAGAGAATGTGGTGGCGGATGCACTTTCCAGGACTGCAGATGCAGAGATTTAAGGGGTTTGGTTAAAACAAACTGAGTTGAGAAGCAATAGGCTTGTTGCATTACTATTAGAGTTTTGTGTGTTGCTTGTTTTTTACAATCTAGGGGTTGTAAAATTTAACGGTGGGAGTGTTACGTCTGGAGACTTTATTTTATTTAATTGTTTTGTGTGTTTTTGTGTTTTCTTTTTTTGTTTTTCCTACATGTCCACAACTACCTTGCTGAGGGAGGTAATTGGGTACACCTGTGGCTGATTGGCTGCCCATTCACATCAGAGCCACTGATTGGCTGCACCCAAGAGAAAGCCAGCATATAAAGACAGCCCTGTCTCACAACAAGCTGAGAGGGAGAGGGATGCAGATGGTTGTTTGCCACATGGACTTCTTTTCTCTTGCCCCAGATAATGCCACTGTGTTTTTGGTCAGTGATTATTGTAAACCATTGGTGCTGCTGTGAACGTAGTTGAAGACTTATAGGCTTTGTTTTCTTTAGAATGTAAGATTTATTTTAAGTAAATCTGTAGGGAGGTGGGTGCCTTTTTTTGTTTGAAATTGCTTTTCTCCTGGTTATTTGTAGTCAGGAAGATAGGCAAGTTCATTTGTTATTTATTTATTTTTTTTTGGTTCTGTATAGGTAAGTTATGATTAAACTTGAGTTAGGAATGTTTTGTTTGTTATGTTGGCCTTTGCCCCCTCCTGAAGCTTATGTTCTTCCTTTTATCTTTTACATTTGATTTAATAAATATCCTTTAAGAATCATTGGTTTTTTTGGATGTGTGTTGCTGGGGTGGGAGACAAGAGGTTCCTGTGCTCTCTCTCTCCAAAATTTTGTTACTGCCATGTCATTACCCCTAGACTAAAACGGGCTGGCATGTAACAGACTGTACGAACATGATCCTCATGTCACACTGTTGGATCTCATCTGTCATTAATGTCAGACTGCACGACAGCCTCATGAAAACTTGTCCGGAGTTTTACATCATCAAACATGACAGTGAGCTGCGTTACACACGGGACAGAAATGGTGGCTAACAACGACATCTCTATCATTAATTTTGATGACGTTTGTCTTGAAAAACGAAGGCAATTTGGCGATTGTCGTAGGAGAAGTCACACTGGAGGATTGTGCGCAAAATCTTCTGACACTGCCAGAACTTCGTCTGAGGTAAAATTTGATCGCAACGGTCATTAACCGGCTGAAGGTGAACATGTCAAACTAGCAATCAAAGATGACAGATTTTACGCGCATCGGAGAAAAGAGCAAGGCTAGCATTTGTGCTTATAAAACTTAAACTTTTTAATTAAAAAAAAAATGACCAATCGTTTCGCTAGATAAGATCCTTTTTCATCGTCTGGTGTCGTTTAAAGCCCTTTGAAGCTGCAATGAAGCTGCCATTTGGACCTTCAACCGTTGGGCGCCCATTGAAATGAATGATAAGGAGAAAAATCCTGGAATGTTTACATCAAAAACCTTAATTTCTTTTCGACTGAAGAAAGAAAGACATGGACATCTTGGATGACATGGGGGTGAGTAAATTATTTGCAAAAGTTTATTTAAAAGTGAACTTATCCTTTAACCGGCTGACGGTGAACTTGTCAAACTAGCGATCAAAGACTACAGATTTTAGGCTAGGATTATAGGAATCTTTTAGTATTTGCAAAATTTGTCTCAGACGACCAAATCGTGGCCAAAATCACACAGTGTGAACCAGCCTTAAGATAAGTACATGGGTTCTTATACTACCACTGCATTTGCGTAGTCTGTCATATCAACAGTCTGTTTAATGCTTAGAGAGATTTACTAAGCATTTTAGCAGCTAGTGCATATGCATGTTTTATAATGATACAGAGACAAGCTTGCTGAACTTTAAATGGAAGCGTGTTTTGCTTGTATCACATTCTAACGAAGCTACAGCAAGTATTTTGTACAGCAGCAGCAGTATGAATAACAAATTCAGATAGCAATGGAGTGGATATCAACAACATAAAAGAACGCAGCAGATGTTGCATGCAGGGCTAAAGTAACCTGTTTGCTATTGAGTGAGATGAGTTTGTCGGCTAATGAGTGATCATGCAATGTGAATATATCATGATTAAAATGCAAACAATGTTTTCATCTTATGAACATACTAAGTACGTGAGCAGCTGTATTCAGATTTTATTGTGCATTTACTTTTCATACTACAGGACGAACAGCGATTTTGCAAGGTCGGTAAGTCATTTAATTAATGGATTTCACGTAGAATGATATTTATCATTTCTGCTTACCTTAGAGTGTGCCAAGGCAGTTCCATGTGTTTTTCAAACGAAGCAAGAGCGCCTCAGTTGATGCTTAATGTGTAATTTTGTGTTATAATCTGTATAGTATAATTCCTGTTGCGCTCTGGATAACTTCAGGTGTTTTCTATATGCGGTGTGTTGCAACGGCAGGCAGTGTGGCCGAATTATGGACAAGCTTTGTTAATCTAAGCAGTGCTGCATGTCCGTTAGAAATCTCTCTCTCTCTCTGCTTAAAATGCAGAGGTATCCATTAACAGGAGCGTAAATAGGAGGCACTTTGCAGTGTGGTGGTCAGCCATTGACGTAGCGGAACTTTGAGTTCGCTACTGAGAAAAGTGAATGCGGCCATACGTTTTAATTTGTAAATCTGTGAGGGCTGACAGTCAGTTGCACGCTGAGAAATTATGTTATGGGATTCACTGTCAAATTGCATCCACTGCCATAACCATTGCATATGGGACAAAGATGTAATAGAAATGCATTAGCATGCAACTCAGACAAGATAGAATATTAATTAAAAATATTGAGTTCTGTTAATCTCATTGATATTATGATGTGTAAATATAAATGTTTCATAGTATTGCTCAACTTCAACAACTCTTCAGGGCTGATGTTTTATGTACCTACATGTTTCGGGCTGGGTCAGCTGATGCATGTTGAAGTCATGCTAATTAATTTTCCTTTCATCTGAATGAGATTACTTTTAGGAGTATATAGGGTTACAATGACATTATCAAATGATGCTACATCATTATACTATTATTTGCTCAGGTGATTGAGGAGGGTTTCTTATCTCTATTAGCCTGCAATGTTTTACCATTTGTTAAAGCCACACATAATGTGTGTTCTAATTGGTATGTTTGAGCCTTTTGGCTCAGACACACATTTACATAGGCCACTAGAGCTAAGCCATTCGGCGTGATAGCCCAGGCACACATAGTCTAATAGGCAACTAGAGCCAAGCCTTACGGCCCAGAATATTTGTTGTGGCAAAAATGAGCCAGGCACACATAGATAGCTTACACACGGTTCCTATGGCTCTTCGAAGCAGCAGCAGTACATTTGTTTTGGCGGTAGATCTGCTGGGGGGTGAGGGTGAATCATTATCTTGCCTTCTGCATTGATGGGGGATCTCTGACATCTTTGGGCTTGTATTGTCCAATATCATGTAACCTGCTCTGTTGGGGGGTTATTCATGTACGCTATATTGTACAGCAGCAGCATGTCTTACTTGCTCACAGCAGCGGGTCATGTATGTATTGGCAGTAGCAAGTCCCATACTTGCTCTGCAGCAGCAGCAATAAAGCAGCAGCAGCGTAGCAGATCTATTCCACCAAGACCAAATATATCTACATTGTCATATCCATTACCATACCAAACACTCCGAGTTTTCATGACTTGCAGTTATAACTAAATGCACCGGGTGGTGCTGTGGAGCATGTTTAATAGGTTTATTTTATTTGATTGTCGCAAAATGTTGTTGCCTGCCTCGCGAAGTTTGGAATTACTTAGATGAAAATGATCTTACACAATGGAATTACTTTTAATCAAATGAATTAATGAAACTGAGTTATAATAATATCACCACCATAATGAGAAAACACATGAAATCTAAACACCCGTCAAATGAGGAAAGAAAGCTGTTCATCACTGCATTCACAACAGGTAAGCGCAGCTGTAACCTGAGTGAGCCGATAAGATAACTTATCTAATAGCAAAATGATTTTGAGACATATGCTTCCTTTAAGTTTCACAGAGGGAGATATATTTACGAACAGAAAATACAAAGTGCTGCTGTTAGAAACTTAGCTTAGCACAGCGTTATGTATTATTGTTATATTTGTGTTTCTGCAACGTCTGTCAGTGCAGCTAATTTTCTCACCCGAGCATGTGGATATTATAGTTTTTTCTCAACATGTACATGTGAAACAATATAAACACGATAATCATAAGATGACTCGAGTGTATTATGTACATTACGTTTTGTACGATAACTGCCGCTGTCTGCTTTATTAGTGTTTTTCCCGTTGTTTTCTTTTGTTCCTTGTATGTGTAATGTATGGGACGCGACAACAGAGTTGGAGATCCACATGCAGACTTTATTAATAGGATGAGCGTAGTCATATAGGCAGAGGGTCAAACACCAGCAAACAGAAACGAGAAAAATAATCCAATCACAGGCAGCAAACAATCATAAACACGGAAACAGTCCAGGGTCAAAAACACGGGAGACAAGGCCGGATACAAGGCTAAACAATAGCTGTCTCATTTCGAAGGCTGCATCCTCCAGAGGTTGCAGAGATGAACATTGTAGTCAATCATAGACATGTTGAGCGATTGAAAGCTGTGATCTCATCATTGCAACTAAATTTCTCTACACAAACAAATGCTTTCATCTTCATTAACAGTGCAAACGCGATATAAGAGATTCACTGAATAAAACGGGAGTTTTGCACGTCAGTCACTGATAAACTCACGCTGTTTAATTGACAGTTTCAGCGTGCTGCTCCAACGATTGCAAAGGGGACTTTCTTTGAGCTTTCTTTATATAATTCAGTCACTGTTAAATAACTGATTATTTTTATCCTACTAAGAGAAACAACGCAAGGTGAAGTTTAGTCACTGGTTTGAGTTACTGACACTAGGCATGTGACGGTATCAAATTTTCATGTTGCGATTAATTGATGAAGCTTTTATCACGGTATTATCGCGATATTAAAATAAGTTGCAAAACCATTTTTGTCATAATTTAACAGGTTTAAGAACTCTTTTTTTTTTAATAAAACAAAAACAACTCTGACTGAAATTTTTAAACAGATTAAAATGCAAAAGAATTAGGCTATAACGAACAACAGATAACACTTTACTCTATAAGCATTAGATTTAACACAGTTAAATACTTAGGCTACCTATTCTATTGCATGTCATGCGCGATTCTGTGGGCGGGGCTAAACAGGCAGGGATTAAGTAGGCGTTGATCTTCTTCTGCAGAGGCGGTGCTTGCTGCCCTTTGACCTCATAGATCCCCACTTTGTAAATCCCGTCTTTTTCTGGGTCTGGTGTCAATTAAAGCTTTTATTGGACTAATAAGGAAGTTTTCAACTCTAAAACTTACAGAATATTCTTTTAGTATGATGACCTCTTATGTGTCAAAAGGAAAATTTGATTTCTCAGTTCATCACCCATTTAAAGGCAAGTAGTTTCAAGCTTGTTTTTGTTTTAAACTTTGTTCTGCCTAATATCCTCCTCCTTTGTCTCTGTAACAGATATCTGTTGTACATTAGCCAGCTCAAGCATAACCCAAAATAAAACAAATACATTTTCTTGTCAAATTACATACAAATTTATTATTAATTTTCATTCATTGTCTGAGAGCGCAACAAGGCTGCTGTGAACATGTTGGCATAGCAACGATATACTTCCTGTTTTCTTTCCTGCCTGTGTGTCCTAAAAAAGACGTCTCATTTAATTCTGGCTAAGAATACTCCATATACTGCATCCTTCACAGAATTCGTCATCTTGACGCAAAAGTAAAAATCAGCCTTAAGTCTTCAGGAATGCTTGAAAATTATAGGCAGGTGCATTTGATTAGGGATGAAACTTAACTCTGCAAAAGAGTGGTCCTCCAGTACCAAAGCTGCCCATCCCTGATCCACAGGATACAAACATGTTGTTGGTTTTGAAGCTTTTAAATGTCTAAATTGTTTTATGTCTACTTTTGCCCTAGACCTAATGGCACTGAAAGAGGCGAGTCATGAACTTAATGAAAGGCAAGAAGAGGAAGAACATTATTATAAACATCATTTCATGACTGGGGAAAGAGCAACACAGAAAAAAGAGCTCAAAAGACTGGAACTAAGAGTTCTGGAGAGAAGCCTTTCACTTGCCAACAGTGTGGAAAGAGTTTCAGACCTAAAAGAAACCTTAAAGTCAACATGATAATTCACACTGGAGAAAAGCCTTACACCTGCCAACAGTGTGGAAAGAGTTTCACACGTAAAGAAAGCCTTGAAGGCCACATGAGAATTCACACTGGAGAAAAGCCTTACACCTGCCAACAGTGTGGAAAGAGTTTCAATAGAAAAGGAAAACTTGAAAACCACATGAGAGTTCACACTGGAGAGAAGCCCTTCACCTGCCAACAGTGTGGACAGAATTTCAGTCATAAAATAAGCCTTATAAGGCCATATGAGAATTCACACTGGAGAGAAACCTTTCACCTGCCAACAATGTGGATAGAGTTTCACACGTGAAGAAAGCCTTAAAGTCCACATGAGAATTCATACTGGAGAAAAGCTTTACATCTGTCAAGAGTGTGGAAAGAGTTTCAGTCACAAAAGAAGCCTTACAGTCCACATGAGAATTCATACTGGAGAAAAGCTTTACATCTGCCAACAGTGTGGAAAGAGTTTCAGTAGAAAAGGAAGACTTGAAAACCACATGACAGTTCACACTGGAGAGAAGCCCTTCACCTGCCAACAGTGTGGAAAGAGTTTCACACGTGAAAACCACCTTAAAGACCACATGAGAATTCACACTGGAGAGAAGCCTGGTTTAGATAGAAAATTCAAATAAAAATTGACAAAATGAATTGTCTTTATTCTTTCTGTGTTAAACTAAGTGTTGTTTATCATGAGACTGCAGTGCTCGTAAACATAATCAATGTAGCCTATTATTAGCCCTTTTAAATATTCTTTTGCCCTTGTGCTTGGGAGTTTGTTGTCATTTTCTCTGTGCTCATATTTTAATATTCATTATTCTGTATAATGGGTTTGTTGTATGTCTGTGCTCCATTGGTTGCATCTCCCCTCTTCCCCCTTCTCCCACTTTTCCAGAGCTTTACACGCCCATTTTCACAGAGATTTTGAGCTTTGAGGTGTGAACGACCAGGGGAAAACGGGGGTTTCATGAACCTTTAACAATGGACAATTTATATATATATATATATATATATATATATATATATATATATATATATATATATATATATATATATATACACACACACACACACCTAAAGGATGATTAGGAACACCATACTAATACTGTGTTTGATCCCCTTTCGCCTTCAGAACTGCCTTTATTCTATGTGGCATTGATTTAACAAGGTGCTGAAAGCATTCTTTAGAAATGTTGGCCCATACTGATAGGATAGTACTTGCAGTTGATGGAGATTTGTGGGATGCACATACAGGGCACGAAGCTCCCGTTCCACCACATCCCAAAGATGCTCTATTGGGTTGAGATATGTTGACTGTGGGGGCCATTTTAGTACAGTGAACTCATTGTCATGCTCAAGAAACCAATTTGAAATGATTCGAGCTTTGTGACATGGTGCATTATCCTGCTGGAAGTAGCCATCAGAGGATGGGTACATGGTGGTCATAAAGGGATGGACATGGTCAGAAACAATGCTCAGGTAGGCTGTGGCATTTAAACGATGCCCAATTGGCACTAAGGGGCCTAAAGTGTGCCAAGAAAACATCCCCCACACCATTACACCACCACCACCAGCCTGCACAGTGGTAACAAGGCATGATGGATCCATGTTCTCATTGTTTTCCGCCAAATTCTGACTCTACCATCTGAATGTCTCAACAGAAATCGAGACTCATCAGACCAGGCAACATTTTTCCAGTCTTCAACTGTCCAATTTTGGTGAGCTTGTGCAAATTGTAGCCTCTTTTTCCTCTTTGTAGTGGAGATGAGTGGTACCCGGTGGGGTCTTCTGCTGTTGTAGCCCATCCGCCTCAAGGTTGTGCGTGTTGTGGCTTCACAAATGCTTTGCTGCATACCTTGGTTGTAACGAGTGGTTATTTCAGTCAAAGTTGCTCTTCTATCAGCTTAAATCAGTCGGCCCATTCTCCTCTGACCTCTAGCATCAACAAGGCATTTTCGCCCACAGGACTGCCGCATACTGGATGTTTTTCCCTTTTCACACCATTCTATGTAAACCCTACAAAATGGTTGTGCGTGAAAATCCCAGTAACTGAGCAGATTGTGAAATACTCAGACCGGCCCGTCTGGCACCAACAACCATGCCAGGCTCAAAATTGCTTAAATCACCTTTCTTTCCCATTCTGACATTCAGTTTGGAGTTCAGGAGATTGTCTTGACCAGGACCACACCCCTAAATGCATTGAAGCAACTGCCATGTGATTGGTTGATTAGGAAATTGCATTAATGAGAAATTGAACAGGTGTTCCTAATAATCCTTTAGGTGAGTGTAGGCGTTATGTTGTATATATTTGAATAGTACAGAAAATAAATAATAATACATAACATTACATTTACATTTATTCATTTGGCAGACGCTTTTATCCAAAGCGACTTACAAGTGAGGAAATACAACAAGCGAGTCGTCATGACGAGGCAAATAGACAAGAAGTGCTCATAATACAAGTTATAGGCAGTGCTCAGATTATCCTAAGCTACAATAGAGAGGGATTAGAGGAAGTGAAAGGATAGGAATAAGAAGTTTTTTGTTTTTTTTTTAAGATGAGGTTAAGTGCTCACGAAAGAGATGGGTTTTCAGCTGTCTTTGAATATTGCCAGGGATTCTGCATTCCGGATGAAGGCAGGAAGATCTTTCCACCAGCAAGGGACAGTGAATGAGAATGTTCTGGAGAGTGATTTTGTGCCTCTCTGTGATGGTACCACAAACCTTCGCTCCTTTAATGAGCGCAGGTTTCTGGTTGGAGTGTAGACTCGTAAGAGTGAGTGGAAGTAGGAGGGTGCTGAGGCTGTGGTAGATCTGTAAGCAAGCGTCAACACCTTGAATTTGATGCGAGCAGCAAGTGGTAGCCAGTGAAGAGAGATGAAGAGAGGCGTGACGTGGGCTCTTTTGGGCTCATTGAAGATGAGACGTGCTGCTGCGTTCTGAATCATTTGTAGAGGCTTGATTGTGCATGATGGCAGTCCAGCCAGAAGTGCATTGCAGTAATCAAGCCTAGAAATGACCAGAGCCTGGACCAGAAGTTGTGTTGCATGTTCTGTTAGAAAGGGCCTGATTTTCCTGATGTTGTATAGTGCAAATCTGCATGACCGAGCTGTCATTGCAATGTGATCTTTGATGGTCAGTTGATCATCAATGATTACTCCAAGATTTCTGGACGAATTTGATGGGGTAATTGAGGATGTGCCTAGCTGGATGCTGAAATCGTGATTTAGAGTCGGATTGGCAGGGAAGACGAGAAGCTCAGTCTTAGCCAGGTTGAGCTGTAGATGATGTTCTTTCATCCATGCCGAGATGTCCGCCAGACAGCTTGAGATTCGTGCAGCTACTGTGGGATCATCTGGTTGGAATGAAAGGAAGAGTTGTGTGTCAATGGTAGGAGAAACCATGTGCCTGAATGATGGGACCAAGTGATGTAGTGTAAATGGAGAAGAGGAGGGGTCCAAGAACTGAACCCTGAGGAACACCCGTGGTCAGCTGATGAGCTTTGGATACCTCCCCTCTCCAGGCAACCCTGAAAGACCTTCCTGTGAGATAGGATTCAAACCAGAGAAGTGGAGTACCTGTGATGCCCAGTGATGAGAGGGTGGACAGGAGGATCTGATGATTCACCGTGTCAAAGGCAGCTGATAGATCGAGCAGAATGAGAACTGATGATTTGGAATCAGCCTTTGCAATCCGCAGGGATTCAGTGACCGACAGCAGTGCAGTCTCAGTCGAGTGGCCACTCTTGAAACCAGATTGATTGACATCCAATTGGTTGCTCCGTGAGAGGAAAGATGACACCTGGTTGAAAACAACTCGTTCAAGTGTTTTTCCTATGAATGGTAGGAGAGAAACAGGTCTGTAGCTGTCTACAAGAGACATGTTTAATGTGGGTTTCTTAAGCAGTGGGGTTACCCAAGCCTGTTTGAATGTGTTAGGGAAAGTAAATAATATATATAAATAATAAATATAATAATTTTTTACAGTTATGAGTATTTATAAATAATTATAATAATGAAAATAATAATAATAAATATTGCAGTTGTATGTTGTTTTGTTTTTGAAGAGATATAAGTATATGACATTTTATTTTACATCTTATTTTAAGGTGTCTGTGAAGGTGAAGGTGTTGCAGTTACTTTCTCAGAAGCAAACTGTCAGTAGGAGCCGGCAGAGGCTGACACAGACAACAAATACCGTCGCAGACCATGCTAAAAAAATCTTCTTAACAGTGTGGGGTGACCGTTCATTGGAAATAGGTAGCTGGTATGAGCTTACAGATGTGTCTGTATGCTTGTTCATACAGACATTTTGTTTGAGCACAACTGTGCAAACTACCTTTTCCATTGTTGATGACTGTGGTAGTTCAGCAGAAGTAGAACAAGGTGAATGAGAAAGTATTGTAGGAGAAATTGTGGACACAGAATTCAGTATTTTGGAGTTTGTGAATCTGGAAACCAATATGACTCGATGTGAAAATTGCAGAGCTTTCTGCTTCCAAAGTTACATGTCTGTTACGTGGACACATCACAGTTGAAATAGGAGCACAAAACAAGAAAATTCACATGGACCATGACGAATTCTGCAACCTATTAGGAATTGGTTTCAAAAGTACTTGGCCATGAAAAACTGCAGATTGATATGTGTGGCCAAGTCATGATAAATGTACAGTTTGTAAAGTCCATGTATGAGGCCAGAAGCAGTAGTGTGCCTGGTTTCCACAAACATGTGCACTCTAATTTTGAAATTGAGAAGGACAGTATGCCTTGTACTTCTACTGCCAGTGTTTGTGCTTTAAGCAGCAGTGAATGTGGTCATTCTAAAGCTGTGCAATCTGATGTTCACATTGAGAAGGACAGTGTGCCTTGTACTACTTCAGCTAGTGTTTGTGCTTTAAGCAGCAGTGAATCTGGACTTAGTAAATCTTTGCAGTGTGATGTCCACAGTGAGAAGGACAGTGTGCTTTGTACTCCTTGTACTAATGAGAAAGAGAGTGTAGATGTTCAAGACAATTTGAGGACATAGACTTGGATTTGGAAGAACTTGAGTGTTTGAATTGATAGGGGGCTGTTTCTTTCTTTCTTTTTTGAAAGTTTATGATAAGGTGAAGTTGTATTAGTTGCAATGTATATATTTGCGAAATATAAGTACAATATAAGTACAGTGTGAAGTGAGTTACTTTTTTGTCACAGCTGTATATACTTATGTCTAACACAAGCTTTTTTCCACCCCGGAAGTTAATGTAGCACCATCTTGTATATGTTACATATTACCACGCTTGTTTTTACAGCATATTTTTAACCACTTCCCTTTTTTCTGTGCTTCTAATATGTAAAGCTGCTTTGAAACAATTACCAATTGTAAAAGCGCTATATAAATAAATTTGACTTGACTTGACGAGCGCTCTTCCCAGGTCCTGCAAAAAGTGCCTCCTCATGTAGTTGTCCCCCTGTCTCCAACATATTGTAGAAGATTGCCATGGGCCAGCGAGCTGTCTTTCTCCGGATTTTCTGGAATATCACAAAAAAGCATACACAAACATTTAGTATTACTGCTGACGTCCAGTGTTAGTTCAATTCTCTTTACATGGCATTTAGCTTAGAATAAAAAAAAAGTATTTTGAGCAATTATTTATTTATATATAAATATAAAATATATATTTATATAAATATGTATATATAAATATATATAACAATAATATATATATATATATATATATATATATATATATATATATATATATATATATATACACATAAATAAATGCATAAAATACTTTTTTTTATTCTAAGCTATGGCATGTAAAGTGAATTGAACTATCACTGGATGTCATATATATATATATTACATATATTAGTAATATTATTATTATCATCATCATTTTTTTAGAATATATATATGTATTTCAATAAATAATTAGTAGCAAAGTAGCAAATACCTTATCAAGATTGTCCACTCCCCCTTTGGTCCTGTTGTATGGCAAGATCATTTCAGGTTTCCTGTCTTCTCTTTCGCTCACTGCTGCATCTTCTTGCACAGTGCTCATGAGAAGAACGTTTTTATTTTTTCTGGGGCAGTACGACACGATGGCGTGTGTTTCTGTGAAGGCGAACATAGATGAGAACTTAGCCCGGCCTCTTTGAATGGTCAGAGCAGTTGGCAGCTCTGGCTTGTTCCTTCGGATTGTTCCTATCATTCTCATTTTCTTGTTTAGGAGCTCTATGCCAAGAGCATATGAAGTAAAAGTTGTCACAAGTGACAATATGCCCTTGATAGCCATCCATCACTTCCAGGACTATTCTCCTTCCCAGGTTTCTTTCGTGTGGCATCCCTGGAGGTTTTCCTGTGTATACCTGCATGTTCAAACAGTAGCTCGAGTTTGCATCACAGGCTGCCCATATTTTAATGCCATATTTGGCAGGTTTTTTTGGCATGTACTGCTTTAAAGGACACCGGCCCCTGAATCCCACCAAGCTCTCATCAACTGTAATGTTGGTATCTGGTCTGTACATGAGAGGTAGTCTTGTCAGTTGTCATCCTAGTCAGTTGTTTGAATTTTTTCAGTGGCATGGTTGTACGGAAAATTGCCCTCCCCAACTCACTGTCCCATAAACTGGATGCAGATTTGTGGTGAGATTTTAAAACCCCAGCAAGAATTAGAAGTCCAATAAATGCTTGAATTTTATTACATTCAATATTAGACCAGTCTTCACCAAACACTCGTTGCCCCTCTAAATTTCTCATCTCAAGAATCTGTAACGGTGGTTCCCAACAACAATAATAAAAAAAAAAAATGTCCGGCAGGAGGGAATCGAACCCGGGTCCTCAGTATGGTAACGCTAAGTACTAACCACGAGGCCACATTAGCACATATAACAAACTGCTCACAGTCCTAAGTTGATTCTTAGTCCCCAACACCTCGGGAAAAAAAAACATATATAAATATATGAGTAAACAATCAGTTTAGTTCGGGCGCCAGACAAGTATGCACTTGCCACAAATAATAATAATAATATAATCACCTCGGATAAATAGAGAGAAAAAAATAAAATAACCATCCGTTACATAAATTTATATAATAAAGAAAAACGGAAAAGCAATAAATTTAATGCAACTTTGTCTTTTAATGAAATATAGTGTAAGTTGGACACTTCAAAAGAAGAAGATAATTTTAAATATAAAAAAAAACACTGACTTACTATTCAATATAAATCAACTTTGCAAAACAACAAACAAAACAAATATGCAAACATCAGAGGGAAAAAAATAAATAAAAATAATAATGTGGTGTATACGTATGTGAGAGTGACAGAGGGAGAGAGATGAAAGAAAAAAATGTATATCTGTGATTAAAGCAACACTGACCAAGTCGGCAGCACGGGTGGTATCTAAGAGTGATTCGGGTCATCGACGTTGTCAGCCTTTTTTTTTCCCTTTTTATACACCACCAAGCAGACGTTTTTGGAATATAGTACAAACTCCAATCCAGTCCCCAAACTTGAGTAAGAGCATTCACCGGCTGACGACAACGCCCGCTAGCGACAGGCTTAACAGGTAGCTGCACCCCACCTCCTCGCCATGATTCCCGGAAACGGTAACGTAAGATCTACCCGCAAGGACTGCCTCCAAAGGAAAACGCAACGTCTCTGGTCAGTTGAACGTGACATCAGTCTCTAAACCTCGCCCATATATACTTTCACCCTTCACCCTTAATTAATCCTTTCCTCCAAACCTATAGCTCTTAGATTAGGAGGAGAAGACAAATAACATAAAAGGAGGCAGAAAATAACTGTACTGCAAAAAAAAATTTGATGCATGGAGCTTTGAAAAAAAGTTCAAAAGTAGATTTGATATCTTCAGCCCTTACACAGGCATACCTTGTTGGTCCAGGCGCATTTCTTCTGACCTCCTCTGCCTGTGCTCTCCTTTGTGTCCTTGTGTGAGGAGTTGAAGACCACAGTATTTCCCCGTTCTTGGAGAGGTAAGTTTCAGGGCCTTCTCTCTCCTCTGAATCCTCAGTGAAGTTTTGGTCAGCCTCTGTAAAATCTTCCTCTTCAGAGACTTGCTCATCTGGCTCTGTTCCCTTTTTCATCACTGTTATGTAGTAAATAAGCCAGGGTCTCCTGAGCAGTATATCTCTTAGCAATTGTGGAGAATGAACTGTGTACTGGGCTCAAAGTGGCAATATTTATACCCCAAGTTTTTGTTTTCATAAACAAATGCTGTGATTGGCTTTTTGTTTTCATAAACAAGTGCTGCAATACGCCTGAAGGTTACTAGGGAAGAATTCAATCCTTTGATCTTACTCTCTGTGTGTGCGTGTGTGTGTGTGCGTGAGTGTTCAAGAGAGAGAGACATAGTATGTGACTTTTAAATTTTGGACCCAATGTCTCCCCTTTATTTTATTCATTGATTTTATTTCACATATTCTCATATTTCTCTGTTACAGGCTCACCAGTCTAGTATTTACTTGTGTGTGTGTGTGTCAACAGATGCTGTGATTGGCTTCTTGATTTTATAAACAGGTGCTGCAATAGGCCTGGAGGTTACTAGTGAAGAATTCCATCCTTTGACCTTACTCTGTTGCGCGTGCTTGTTTGTGTGTGTGTGTGTTCAAGAGAGAGACATGGTGTGTGACTTTTGCATTTTGGATCCAATGTCTCCCCTTTATTTGATTCATTGATTTTATTTCACATATTCTCACATTTCTCTGTTACAGTTTCACCAGTCTCATATTTCCCTGTGTGTGTGTGTGTGTTATGGTTCAGCCTCACCGGTGAGGCATTTCGAATCTGGGAGCACATTGAGGAACAGTGCTGTCCTGTGAAGAAGTCCAAGGCAAAATAATGAAAACCAGGTTGGTTTGTCCACAAGGATAGAAAACAGAGTCACTGATGTCATGTATGTTGATTGGTTAAAAATCCTGATGATGCCACAGGGATTCCTTGGCATGTTGCGGCGGATCTCTCACGGGACAAAACAGGAACACAAGACAGAAAGACAGGGGAAAACAATTATACACAGACAGCTGAACAGCTGTTCCCTCAAAATAACAAAAGTGAGTAAACCCCTAAGTGAAAATGTCCAAATTGGGCTCAATTAGCCATTTTCTCTCCCCGATGTCATGTGACTTGTTAGTGTTACAAGGTCTCAGGTGTGAATGGGAAGCAGGTGTGTTAAATTTGGTGTAATCACTCTTACTCTCTCATACTGGTCACTGGAAGTTCAACATGGCACCTCATGGCAAAGAACCCTATAAGAAATTGTAGTCTGCCTCGACCCAGATTCCACTCCAAAGTATATTTTAGAATGAGCTTATCCCCAAAATAGCTTAATTATCATAGAGAAGAAGAAAGGCAACTGGTATATTGTTTATGTACCATTTATCAATTGTAGAATGAGAATGGGGGTGTCAATGAGGTGTAACAACTTTATTAACATACAGACCACAGCTGGTAAAACATGAGAAACTACATTTACATTTCAAGAGTGGCAAACTGTAAACAGGATAAAAGGTTTGAGATTTGGATGTTCTGTGTTCATTCCGACTCTGATGAACCCAAAGTGCTATGTGTACTTTGTCACTGCTACACTGGAATAAACTTCTTCAACGTCCTCATCATTTTTTTCTTACATTGGCAAGCCAGCCAGGAGGGATTTCCAATAAAGTGGGGAAAGGTAAGAAAAACTGTTTTCTGTTTTTTATGCTGGTTTTTGTCAGGGAACCCCTCATTTAAAAAAAAATCTAGAAAGGAAATTTTAAGGACAGAAGAGAATTGTTTCTCTTCGGAGAACGGAAACAAAGTGCTTAAGTTTAAAGTTTCTAAAGTAAGTGAAACTTGGTGTTAGTCTCTTATAATTCTGTTAAGATTCTAAAGTAATTGAATCAACCCAACGCAGTGTGGTGACAGAATTGTATTAGAATTGTTTCTAAAGTAGTTGAAACAAAGTGGTAAGTTTCTAACGTAACTGAAACTGAGTGTAGAGTTTTTATAATTCTGTTAAGATTCTAAAGTAACTGAACTGAATTGACCCAATGCAGTGTGATCATATATATATATATATATATATATATATATATATATATATATAATGTCACACGAACGCGGTGGCGCGATTGTCATGCCGACCGTAACAGCCCTAACTTTATCAAAAAGTAACAATCCCAACTATGTCTTCAGATAGTTTACAAAATATATCTGACGCAGCTCTCCGTGTACGCGCTTTGGATGAGTACACAATTATTCTCCTCACAGCGCGTGCAAGTTCTCTTTTGCGTCTTACAGTTGAATGTTTAAAGTGGCAACTGGCAAGGTTTAAATGAGTTTAGTTTAAACAGTAGCAACGTGAGATGTTCAGGTCTCACCTGCACTCGCGTGCTATCAAAACCCGGGTGATGATGGCGTGAATGACATACGGCTCATTCATTGAACATTTGTTTATAGTGATTACCGTAGTTTGCTCCACATCTGATTTTCTATAACCAAACCAGTTCCAAATTGTGAAGGGAACTCTTCGCTTAATAACAAGCTGCTCCTCAGCCTCACGTCTTTCGTCATGCTTGTTTTAACTCCACACGTGAACAGTGAATCGGTCACGAAATACGTCAACAACTAGACTTATCGTAATTATCGCGAGGAGACAAATTTTTATCGTGAGGAGAATTTTCAACGGTATTTATCGCAAGCGATTATATCGCCCATCCCTAACGCAAAGTGATTCTGGGAAATTTAAAACAATAACCCGAAGCTGTGTAGTTTTTCCCAACGTACTGAGGCATTGTTTTAAATTTGATAAACTTACGCTGAAGGGGTAATTTCTACAAATAATTACCTAGCTAGTAAAACAATATGGAAAGAAGAAAAGATCAGAATGCAGAATGAGATTGCATTTCTTAAAACTAACAAAGACATGCTTAAATCATCTGTGGAAAAATTGGCCAGCAGTTTGGAGGAAACGAAGACAGCTTGTGAGTTTATGATCAAGAATGGCATAGCTAAAAAAACACCAGTAAGACATTGTTAGGTGTCACGTTGTGTAACCCAGTTCCAGGAATGCCAAATTTGCAGGAACATGGCTCTGAGGGTTGGGAAAGAGATTCTCAGTCATTCAGTAGTCAAGACTCTGACTGTACATTTAGATTTCCTATGGCACCAGTTCATACTACAACAACTATGCATGCTATTGAAGGAAGGGAACAGCAAATTACCATTACCATAGTCAGAGGATTTAATCCAACTGAACTAGAAACTCTGATCAAGAATATTGGGAAATTTTATCCTGCTAAACAAGATCCATTAGATTTTCTGAAAAACTTGGAGGAATATGCAGAGATTTACTAATTTACAGACGGTGATGCATGTGTGTTGTTAACAATGTGCCTGCCTGACACTTTGTCTGGAGCCTTAACTCGGAAAGTAAAGGACAGAACTGCAATTAAGTCAGATAGGAAACAGGCACTGCTTGAAGTTTTAGGTGTGTTGTCAGTTAATTGGGATAAAATATCTGAGATGCACATGAGGAAAGGAGAGCACCCAGCAGTTTTCAGAACAATTATTGGAGGTGTTTAAAACTTTCAGTGGCAATTCTGATATCACTAAGAATGATGTCAAGTTTCAAGTCTGCCTTGATTAACAAATGTGACCCACTCACTCGTTCTGCTGTGTCAATGTTTGTGACACCATTCTCTGAGTATAATGACATTATTGCTAAAATGACACAGTTTTACAACAATAATGCGAATGCAAATAATCAAATAAAAGATGCCAAATCTAGACATCCAGTTGCTGCCTTTGGCAAAAGAGAATGTTCTAGATTATCTGATGGTTTGCATCATAGACCAAGGAGATTTGCAAGAGTAAATTCAGAAGGTGTTATTCTTTGCTATGCATGTGAAAGAGATGGTCACATTGTAAGGCATTGTTTGGAGAAAAGAAGGGAAGATCAGGAGGTTGTTTTAAATGTGGAAAAGCTGGTCACATCGTTAGACATTGTCAAGACAATGAGAGATCTCTTAAAAGATTTGTCTGTCATGCATGTGGAAGGGATGGTCACATTGCAAGGCATTGTTTGCAGAAAAGAAGGAAAGATCAGGAAGTTGTTTGTTTTGCATGTGGAAAGACAGGACACAAGGCAAGAGAGTGTCACTTTTCACATAAAAGAAAGGTGGGCTATCACGATCTGCTTAAGCAAATAGACAATTTAGAAATCCAGTTGGCACTGTTGAAAGGAAATAAAGAAGAAGACATTCACACTTTGCCAGACACATCACTGCATGAACGACATGACTGTAACTCAGTCACAAGCAGATGCTGATGTTAATTAGAATTGTTTATGATAGTAGTACATTTTCAAAAGAATGGTTACTATCAAAAGGGGGTGATTCTTTATAATTTATGAAAAATGTTTTATTGGCATTGATATGTAAATGTAATAAGAAATAATTAATGTAATAAGGAATGTTTTAATGGCATTCATCTTAAAATGAATTTAAGACATTACTGATGTTTGATGTTTTGAGATGAAATGTCTGTGACTTTGATGTGTAAATGTGGAAAGATTCTTGTGGCGGAAAGGGGGGCAACCTTTTCTGAATATTGTTTCAGATATAAGCATCAAGATGTTTTTGTCTGAAATGTGTAAACTCCTGGAGACAGATCATCTGGTAATTTGAAGGATGAGAAGGCCAGTGGATACAGGTGATTTTCTCAAGAAAATGTTTTTGAATGTGAAAAGATTCTTGTGGGGGAAGGGGGGCAACCTCTTCATTTTGATTCTTGTTTCAGATATATGCATTGGGATGATTGTCTGGAATGGGTAACATCTGGGAGAAAGATGATCTGGTCGTTTGAGGAACGAGAAGGCGAGTTGATCCAGTGGAGCCATGGGACATTCTCAAAAAAAGAACAATGATCCATGATCCAGAAACCTTGAGATTTCCAGACCTGCAAGATCCAGAACCCCAGGCCTAAAAGTTCTAGAAACCCTGAGAACCACCATGGGATGAATGAAACTGATGGAGTGACACAGACTTGAACAACAACAGTGACTGCTTCTTTTAGAAGGACTTATAGTCCAGGTGGAAAAGAACAGACAATGAGAAGAGAAACAAAAGAAGATCAAACAGCTTCAGAGACTATGGACAGACGTCCTTCCACCTAGATGGAAAACAAGTGGGCAAAAGAAAATACCCACAAGAAATGCACAATGACAGACTCACTGCACATGACACTAGAATGAGACAAATATATGCATAGTTGGATGCATAAAATGTATTATTGAATGCTGAACGCACACACTGAGAAAATGGACACAATGAAAAAGCGTGCACACACACACGCACACATTATATTGTCTATTGATTTTTGAAAAAAAAAACTAAACAATTTGTTATTATTACTGATGCTAAGGAAAGATTATGAAAGCCCAACAAAGTTTTGAAGAAAAAAACAAAAAGACACGATTTTGTCAAAACAAATGCACGTCGGAGACTTAGCTATTGCCTATTCTGGTTTCATTTGGGATTTAACCTTTAACCCCTTACCAGTAACCCCCACTTTTGGCCAGGTAGTGAAAAATTACATACCCAAAATAAAATGGTTGCTGCTAACAAGTCCTCCAGACTACACACAAAAACAAGGTATCATTTGAAAGCTGACACTTGATAGTTTACTATAAAAGATTCAGAATTACTCTAGCAATTACTAATAGAGAGATAAAAAAGCTCAAACACAATTGATATATATAATTGTTTATGGAAATGAAAAATGCAAAAGGCAGACACATAGGGGCCTGGAAACATAAGCAATATATGTTTAAAATTTGAAATGAAAAATGAATTTTTTACAATAATTTATTTCAGTGCATGTCTAGGCACCTTTCCAAAAAGGCCACTTGGAGATGCCAAAGGGACACTTGGTAACCACCTTTAACTGTGAAGTATAAGAAGTCTATTTGATCATTTCCATACATTTTATCATTCCAATATGACAAAGCAAAATTTATATACTATATCTGATATATTTTTTTTACTCTTAAAAGTTTAGAAAAATGCAATCCATGGATCATTTACATACAGAAATATACAGCCATACTACCCTGTTGTTGCCCTGATGGCACATTTACACAATCATATATTTTATATTCATATTCCAAGGATCATTTACATACAGCAACATATAGCCATACCCAACTTGTTGTTGCCCTGATGGCAGATTAACATCAGTTTACAATTTTTCTATTCAAAAGCAAAGGATAATTTACACAAAGCAATTTCCCATCATACCCACTCTCTTGTTACCCTTATTGAACATTTACACCAGCAGCTAATGACCAAGACTGCAATCAAGACGCTTGGATACAGCACTCTCCTCCGAATAATCCACATTTTCTTCATCACTGCTTCGCATAAATTCTTCCAATGCAGAAACAGGAGAAAACAACTTCTGTGCACAACGCTGATCCATGGCTGACGAATGTGAGTGCTAGTGGGCAGCAGGTGTGTCTCCCTTATATTTGCGTCACGCCAGCGGGGGGGGGCGCGCGCTATTTTTCCTGGAAGCAAATTGTTCCGCACACTAAACAACAATGTATTACACGTGAGATTATGCAAATCAACACATTGGCGTAATCGTTATTGCATAGGCTAACGTTACATGACAACACAATAGTTTGGCCATTGCTGTCTTTTTACTTTTTTCCCACTTACGTTTGCCTGTGCATAATCAGACGTCACTAAAAGCGCCTGTCCACTTTTGTACATGTATATGTGTCCAGTTTTCATCGGACATCTTCTGGGCTGTTCTCATTCATTTACAGACACTCTACTAAATAAAGTTATATGTCATTGAATAAAGCGCTAGATGTGGACAGTTCGTCGAATAAACATGACAGCGCACCCGTGAATAGCGCTTACAGGATATAAACAATAGAAGTTATATCTATTTTTATACCAGTTTGCATGCTTTTGGACAAATATTTACTATGGAAATCGTGTATTGGACTCTTCCCATGGAAAAAACGTCGATGTCACCATTATACTGCCAAACATTACAGTTCCACGACACAAAAAGGTAAGGACGCCCCCTCCCTTTTGTTGTCTTAGGAAATTGTTCACGGTCATACAGAATAACAAAAAACTACTATAAAGTTATCTTGATTGCAGTGTTGGGGAAGCTACTCTGAAACTGTAGTTTGACAAGCTACAAGCTACTCATAAATTAAAGTAGTTAAACTACTGTCAAGCTACCCTTTTGAAAAAGTAGCTACACTACAAGTTACTATCAAAAAGTAGCTAGCTACTTTAAAACTACTTTGATTTTTTTCTTTAAATGACAGCTTATTACAAATAACTGGATAACTGTTCATGAAGAATGTTTAAGTAAGATGTTTGGAGTTTAAAACAAAGCAACGGACTACAATTATGATTTCAAAGCGTACTGTTTTATTTTGTAAACTATATCAAAAGATACAATACTCAAATGTAGCTTATATCTCACACTGACTCTCTTTGCATGCTTTATATATAATAGCATACATTCAGAATTTTAATATAAATTTTGTTTTTCATGCTACGAGAGGACCGACCACCAATTGCACTCTGCAGTTTCAGAAGTGATTTCTACATATAAATGCAGGATTCATGCTCAAAATTGCTACCATAACACGAGACAAAAATATGCAATAATAAGAATAAGCAATGTAAATGCAGACTAGAAAAACATTAGAATTTTTGTATCAATATTTTTGAAATTCTATTCCAGTTATTTGTTATTAATTACTTAATCTTAAATGTCTCACTATACATTGATTCTTATTATGGTGGAGCCGTTGTTTACACATTACATCTGCACTTTATTATAACACCCTCACTGATTTCAGAGGCACCCTCAATGATTTGATTCTGGAACCGGACCTGCACGTAAACCGAACCGGAACTTAAATTGGATACACAGAAAAATGCAGGTTAAACTCACAGCACATGCAGTGATAAAGCTTTGAGATGAGAATCATGTGCTTCTCGCCTGAACATTCTTATATCAGAGCAACCGATTTTATTAGATAAGTCTTTGCCGTGTGATAAGCGCACTAAGCTATGTTGCAATTTTGTTTTCTGTTCAGTTGACGGATGCTTTGTCCTTACATAACCATCAAGCGATCTCTTCTCGATGAACTGCCGATGAACTGATAAAGCCGCAAGATGCATGATATAACAATAGATGGCGGTAATGCACAATGTTAGTTTGTGATCTGAAGACGAGCTCGTCAGAACGCAAAACGGAAAGTAGCTTTTACCTTTTGGTCGCGCTACACCGATACTTGCTGGAAAATGTAGTTAACTACAGGAAAAGCTACACTGTTTTAAAAGTAGCTGAACTACATACAAGCTACTGAATAATGTAGTTAAACTAGTAGCGCCGCTACATGTAGTTAACTACTCCCCAACACTGCTTGATTGTATAATGCTTGTACAGGTTGAATCATCATTCTTGTATCTTTCACACAACTTGATAAATTTCACTTAACTTGATCATTTTACTTGATAAAAGGTATTGTAAACAAGCGATCAATGTAAACAACGTCACACGTGAGGCTGTCTTCCCAATAGAGAACGGGAGGTGTAATCTGTGAAAATTGAGTGTTTGTGATGCTTCTTGTGGGCCAAGAGCATCAAAGGGGGACTATAAGAAATTGTAGTCTGCCTCGACCCAGATTCCAGTCCAAAGTATATTTTAGAATGAGCTTATCCCCAAAATGGCTTAATTATCATAGAGAAGAAGAAAGTCAACTGGTGTATTGTTTATGTACTATTTGGTTGATCAAATCCTGAGCAAATGGTAATCAATTGTAGAATGAGAATGGGTGTGGGACACAGAGAACCATGTCAGACAATGAGGTGTCACAACTTCATTAACATAGAGACCACAGCTGGTAAAACATGAGAAACTACATTTACATCAGGAGTGGCAAACTGTAAACAGGATAAAAGGTTTGAGATTTGGATGTTCTGGGTTAATTCCGACTCCGATGAACACAAGGTGCTACATGTACCTTGTCACTGCTACGCTGCAATAAACTTCTTCATCGAGATCTTCAACGTCCTCATAATTTTTTCTTACAACCCTCTGAGGATCTAAAAAAAGAATTGTTGCTCTACATAAAGATGGCGTAGGCTATAAGAAGACTGCCAAGACCCTGAAACTGAGCTGCAGCACGGTGACCAACACCATACAGCGGTTTAACAGGACAGGTTCCTCTCAGAACAGGCCTCGCCATGGTCGACCAAAGAAGTTGAGTGCATGTACTCAGCGTCATATCCAGAGGTTGTGTTTGGGAAATAGACGTATGAGTGCTGCCAGCATTGCTGCACAGGTTGAAGGGATGGGGGGTCAGCCTGTCAGTGCTCAGACCAAACGCTGCATCAAATCGGTCTGCATGGCTGTCGTCCCAGAAGGAAGCCTCTTCTAAAGATGATGCACAAGAAAGCAGTTTGCTGAAGACAAGCATGTCCTGTGGTCTGATGAGACCAAGATTATTTGGTTCAGATGGTGTCAAGCGTGTGCGGCGGCAACCAGGTGAGGAGTACAAAGACAAGTGTGTCTTGCCTACAGTCAAGCATTGTGGTGGGAGTGTCATGGTCTGGGGCTGCATGAGTGCTATCGGCACTGGAGAGCTACAGTTCAATGAGGGATCCATGAATGAGCAGAGCATGATCCCCTCTCTTCGGAGAATGGGCCGCAGGCCAGTATTCAAACATGATAATGACCCCAAAGACACATCCAAGACAATAAATATACAGATACTGTATATTTATCAGGTAGTTATTTAGGTTTACCCAGATAGTCAGTCCTGTCCATTCAGTATAGATTGGGATAGTGAAATAATTCAGCTGTCAAAATATGGGAATGAGAATGATGTCGAAGACTGCTCAGATGAAGATTACGTGCCACCTTTATGTTTGTGGTATGTTCTTTTATTGTTTAGGAATTAAACAACAACAACAAAAAAAAGTGACATTTATTTCAATGTTGATACAGCAAATGCTAAAAAGTTTGTTTACAGTTTTTCCAGAGTGAGTGGTTCACCCAGTTTTCCTTTCAACATCGATGAGCTTCATGTGATTGGGCTTGGTGAAACTGTGCAAGACAAAATTGATTGTACCAAGTCTGATATTGAGCCCTTCACCGAGCAGGAAAATTATCTTTTATGAGGATAATCTTGCAGGAAAGCATGCCTCTATTATCTATGATGACAATTTGAAACTGCTTGCAAATGTTTTTTTCAGTTTCTATTGAAGGTGTGTAATTACAAAGATCACACCCTTAATATAAAATGTGATGCTTCTCCACCCTTTACAATGAAACATTACATCAAGAGAAACTGCTACAATCTTACAATGGGTAATATTCCTGGTTTTCTTGTAACTATTAATTCAGAGTAGTTTAAAGGGGCTCTATGTAGGAATGACACCCAGTGGTTGAAATAGGTACTGCAGTCCAAATTCAAAATATTGTTTGCCCCGCCCCCTCGTTCAGAGACGCGGGTGGCCAAGGATACGCATCAAGAGGGAGTGCAATTGACAATGAAAGCCGAGGAGACTTAAACACTGTAAGCTGATAAGTTGATTCATCTGTGTTTTAAAATGCTGTTGTTCATAAAGATTATTAGATGGATCCAGAGGTTTTAGGTCAAGTAGAATCTGCGATTCTCTGACCCAGTTTGTTTGCTGGTTTCCATGTTATGTCGAAAAACTATTGGATAAACTGCAGCACGCGGTTTCACACAGACCAAAACAAAAACAGACATTCTGACATGGAACACACATTTCAAAGTAGAATATCTGGCTGTAGCATCGATTTTCTGAGAAACAAGTAGGTGAACGTAGCATGTTTCCTAAATATCTGCTAACATATTGGGGTATTTTTATGCTTTTTATTAAATTATAAATCGTACATATAGCCCCTTTAATGAATTTACGACAGATGTTTGACAGTTTTAGGTTTATAAAACGCAGTTCTCTATTTTGAGGCCACCACCACTTCTGGTTAAAGCCTTTACCAGCCCCTGAATCCATTCCAGTGTCTTCTCCAGTCCCTGAGTTAGCTCCAGTCCTTGAACTCAGCCCAGTGCATGCTCCTATACCAGAGAGCATTGCAGTGCCCCTAATGACACTAGCAATTGTGTGTGTTTGGCCACCAACACAATGGCTCCTGCTTGCTTGCTTACCTGCATAAAGTCTGTTGATTCGGCTGTGCACATCCAGATTTTAATCACAGTCGGTGTAATGTTGAGATTCGCCTGTTCTTCAGTGGTCTTTTGCACAAATCAAATTTACATAAGAAGAAGGAAACAATGGTGTTTGAGACGCACTGTATGTCTTTCCATGTACAGAACTCTAATTACTTAACTATGCTGAGGTAAATTCAATTTTCAATTCTAGGCCACCTTTAATGTTTAGCATGGAGGCCCGATATCCTTGTGAGGTGCCAGAGAAGTATGAGGTATGCTATAATTTACATTGTTTCATATAAATATCATGTAGTATCATTTAGAAGTTAATAATTAAGTTGGCTTGAAAAAGCCAACTTACTGAAATGCTTATTAAACTTATTATTAAGTTGGCTTGAAAAAGCCAACTTACTGATCTACGTCTTAAGCTTATTATTATTCTTCTTAGACTAAATTTCTAAATGCATCTCCTCCTAGACTGTTCAAGCTACAACCACCAAACTCGGACTAGACCTTCAGACTGTTCTGACTTAGTGTGCTATATCTTTTCAGACTGATCAGACTTACGGTTTTCCTAAAAAAGCTGACTAAAACTTGGAAAAATCCCATTGACTTTCATTGACGGAATGTTCAAATGAGCCAAGACTATTCAAACTCCAACTGTCAAAATTCAAATTTTGACAGTTGGAGAGGCCCATCAGACTCTATTAGATGCCATTCTATGTACTATTTCTAATCCATTGAGACTCATTCAAATTTCCATTCTATCTAATATGTCTTTATCTATCTATCTATCTATCTATCTATCTATCTATCTATCTATCTATCTATCTATCTATCTATCTATCTATCTATTTCTCTTTCTAATCTATCTATCTATCTATCTATTTCTCTTTCTAATCTATCTATCTATCTATTTCTCTTTCTAATCTGTCTATCTATCTATCTATTTCTCTTTCTAATCTGTCTATCTATCTATCTATTTCTCTTTCTAATCTATCCATCTATCTATCTATCTATCTATCTATCTATCTATCTATCTATCTATCTATCTATCTATCTATCAAACTAAATCTATCTATCTATCTATTTCTCTTTTTAATCTATCTATCTCTATCTATCTATCAAACTAAATCTATCTATCTATCTATCTATCTATCCCTTCTCATCTATCTATCAATCTATCTTTCTTCTCATCTATCACTTTTCATCTATCTATCTATCACTTCTCATCTATCTCTCTTCTCATCTATCACTTCTCATCTATCTCTCTTCTCATCTATCACTTCTCATCTATCTATCTCTCTATCTATCTATCTATCTATCTATTTCTCTTTCTAATCTATCTATCTATCTATCTATCTATCTATCTATCTATCTATCTATCTATCTATCTATTTCTCTTTCTAATCTATCTATCTATCTATCTATCTATCTATCTATCTATCTATCTATCTATTTCTCTTTCTAATCTATCTATCTATCTATTTCTCTTTCTAATCTGTCTATCTATCTATCTATTTCTCTTTCTAATCTATCCATCTATCTATCTATCTATCTATCTATCTATCTATCTATCAAACTAAATCTATCTATCTATCTATTTCTCTTTTTAATCTATCTATCTCTATCTATCTATCAAACTAAATCTATCTATCTATCTATCTATCCCTTCTCATCTATCTATCTATCACTTCTCATCTATCTCTCTTCTCATCTATCACTTCTCATCTATCTATCTATCTCTCTATCTATCTATCTATCTATCTATTTCTCTTTCTAATCTATCTATCTATCTATCTATCTATTTCTCTTTCTAATCTATCTATCTATCTATCTATTTCTCTTTCTAATCTATCTATCTATCTATTTCTCTTTCTAATCTGTCTATCTATCTATCTATTTCTCTTTCTAATCTATCTATCTATCTATCTATCTATCTATCAAACTAAATCTATCTATCTATCTATTTCTCTTTTTAATCTCTCTATCTCTATCTATCAAACTAAATCTATCTATCTATCTATCTATCTATCTATCCCTTCTCATCTATCTATCAATCTATCTTTCTTCTCATCTATCACTTTTCATCTATCTATCTATCACTTCTCATCTATCTCTCTTCTCATCTATCACTTCTCATCTATCTATCTCTCTATCTCTCTATCTATCTATCTATCTATCTATCTATCTATCTATCTATCTATTTCTCTTTCTAATCTATCTATCTATCTATCTATCTATCTATCTATCTATTTCTCTTTCTAATCTATCTATCTATCTATTTCTCTTTCTAATCTATCTATCTATCTATCTATTTCTCTTTCTAATCTGTCTATCTATCTATCTATTTCTCTTTCTAATCTATCCATCTATCTATCTATCTATCTATCTATCAAACTAAATCTATCTATCTATCTATTTCTCTTTTTAATCTATCTATCTCTATCTATCTATCTATCAAACTAAATCTATCTATCTATCTATCCCTTCTCATCTATCTATCAATCTATCTTTCTTCTCATCTATCACTTTTCATCTATCTATCTATCACTTCTCATCTATCTCTCTTCTCATCTGTCACTTCTCATCTATCACTTCTCATCTATCTATCTATCTCTCTATCTATCTATCTATCTATTTCTCTTTCTAATCTATCTATCTATCTATCTATCAAACTAAATCTATCTATCTATCTATCTATCTATTTATCTATCTATTTCTCTTTCTAATCTATCTATCTATCTATCTATCTATCTATTTCTCTTTCTAATCTATCTATCTATCTATCTATCCCTTCTCATCTATCTATCAATCTATCTTTCTTCTCATCTATCCCTTCTCATCTATCTTCTCATCTATCACTTCTCATCTATCTCTCTTCTCATCTATCACTTCTCATCTATCTCTCTTCTCATCTATCACTTCTCATCTATCTATCTATCTATCTATCTATCTATCTATCTATCTATCTATCTATCTATCTATTTCTCTTTCTAATCTATCTATCTATCTATCTATCTATCTATTTCTCTTTCTAATCTATCTATCTATCTATCTATTTCTCTTTCTAATCTATCTATCTATCTATCTATCTATCTATTTCTCTTTCTAATCTGTCTATCTATCTATCTATTTCTCTTTCTAATCTATCCATCTATCTATCTATCTATCTATCTATCAAACTAAATCTATCTATCTATCTATTTCTCTTTTTAATCTATCTATCTCTATCTATCTATCAAACTAAATCTATCTATCTATCTATCTATCTATCCCTTCTCATCTATCTATCAATCTATCTTTCTTCTCATCTATCACTTTTCATCTATCTATCTATCACTTCTCATCTATCTCTCTTCTCATCTGTCACTTCTCATCTATCACTTCTCATCTATCTATCTATCTCTCTATCTATCTATCTATCTATTTCTCTTTCTAATCTATCTATCTATCTATCTATCTATCAAACTAAATCTATCTATCTATCTATCTATCTATTTATCTATCTATTTCTCTTTCTAATCTATCTATCTATCTATCTATCTATCTATTTAACTTTCTAATCTATCTATCTATCTATCTATCCCTTCTCATCTATCTATCAATCTATCTTTCTTCTCATCTATCCCTTCTCATCTATCTTCTCATCTATCACTTCTCATCTATCTCTCTTCTCATCTATCACTTCTCATCTATCTCTCTTCTCATCTATCACTTCTCATCTATCTATCTATCTATCTATCTATCTATCTATCTATCTATTTCTCTTTCTAATCTATCTATCTATCTATCTATCTATCTATCTATCTATCTATCTATCTATTTCTCTTTCTAATCTATCTATCTATCTATCTATTTCTCTTTCTAATCTATCTATCTATCTATCTATCTATCTATTTCTCTTTCTAATCTGTCTATCTATCTATCTATTTCTCTTTCTAATCTATCCATCTATCTATCTATCTATCTATCTATCAAACTAAATCTATCTATCTATCTATTTCTCTTTTTAATCTATCTATCTCTATCTATCTATCAAACTAAATCTATCTATCTATCTATCTATCTATCCCTTCTCATCTATCTATCAATCTATCTTTCTTCTCATCTATCACTTTTCATCTATCTATCTATCACTTCTCATCTATCTCTATTCTCATCTATCACTTCTCATCTATCTCTCTTCTCATCTATCACTTCTCATCTATCACTTCTCATCTATCTATCTATCTCTCTATCTATCTATCTATCTATCTATCAAACTAAATCTATCTATCTATCTATCTATCTATCTATCTATCTATCTATCTATTTCTCTTTCTAATCTATCTATCTATCTATCTATCTATCAAACTAAATCTATCTATCTATCTATCTATCTATCTATCTATCTATCTATCTATCTATCTATCTATTTCTCTTTCTAATCTATCTATCTATCTATCTATCCCTTCTCATCTATCTTTCTTCTCATCTATCACTTCTCATCTATCTCTCTTCTCATCTATCACTTCTCATCTATCTCTCTATCTATCTATCTATCTACTATCAACTCTCATAGCAACCACCCAGAACACCATGGCAACTGCATAGCAACCACACAAATCACCCTGGCATCATCCTAGCAACCAGCCTGGATACAATAGCAACCACATAGCAACACCATGGCAACCACCCCGAGTACCCTAGCAACCGCATAGCAACACCCTAGCAACCACCCGAGTACCCTAGCAACCGCATAGCAACACCCTAGCAACCACCCCGAGTACCCTAGCAACAGCATAGCAACACCTTAGCAACCACCCTGAGTACCCTAGCAACACCTTAGCAACCACCCCGAGTACCCTAGCAACACCCTAACAACCACCCCGAGTACCCTAACAACCGCATAGCAACACCCTAGCAACCACCCGAGTACCCTAGCAACCACCCCGAGTACCCTAGCAACCGCATAGCAACACCTTAGAAACCACCCCGAGTACCCTAGCAACACCTTAGCAACCACCCCGAGTACCCTAGCAACCGCATAGCAACACCCTAGCAACCACCCGAGTACCATAGCAACCGCATAGCAACACCTTAGCAACCACCCTGAGTACCATAGCAACCGCATAGCAACACCCTAGCAACCGCATAGCAACACCTTAGCAACCACCCCGAGTACCCTAGCAACTGCATAGCAACACCATAGCAACCAAACAGAGTGCCCTAGCAACCAATTTGCAAAATCTATATCTCTGCATCAGAACATCGTACAGACATGGGGATTGGTTTATATTGTCAAGCAGCCTTTGGAGTATCATCACTGGTAGCTGCCAAGTCACTCCCTAGCAACCAAACAGTACCCTAGTAACCATTTTGCAAAATCTGTATCTCTGCATCAGAACATCTTCCAGACATGGGGGTTGGTTTATATTGTCAAGCAGCCTTTGGAGTATCATCACTGGTAGCTGCCAAGCCACTCCCTAGCAACCAAACAGAGTACCCTAGCAACCGTTTTGCAAAATCTATATCTCTGCATCAGTACATCGTAGAGACATGGCGGTTGGCTCTTTTGACTCATGCTAGCAATCTGGACTTCAAAATGCTAGCAGTGAATAGCTACATGCTAATAGTGATTAGCTAAGTGCTAGAGTGGGCTAAGAACATGCTAATAACTCTATAAAAACTCCATAGTATCCATCTGTGACAATTACCAATCTATCTATCTATCTATCTAATAAAACTTAAACTTTCAAACTTCAAACTTTTAAAACTTCTTCAAACTTTCTGGCTATGCTTTTTCAAGCCAACTTAAAGTTTGTCCTCAAACTTTTTTATCTAGTTAAGTTGGCTTGAAAAAGCCAACTTACTGATCTACTACTTAAGCTTATTATTATTATTATTATTCTTAGACTAAATTTCTAAATGCATCTCCTCCTAGACTGTTCAAGCTACAACCACCAAACTCGGACTAGACCTTCAGACTATTCTGACTTAGTGTGCTATATCTTTTCAGACTGATCAGACTTACGGTTTTCCTAAAAAAGCTGACTAAAACTTGGAAAAATCCCATTGACTTTCATTGACGGAATGTTCAAATGAGCCAAGACTATTCAAACTCCAACTGTCAAAATTCAAATTTTGACAGTTGGAGAGGCCCATCAGACTCTATTAGGTGCCATTCTATGTACTATTTCTAATCCATTGAGACTCATTCAAATTTCCATTCTATCTAATATGTCTTTATCTATCTATCTATCTATCTATCTATCTATCTATCTATCTATCTATTTCTCTTTCTAATCTATCTATCTATCTATCTATCTATCTATCTATCTATCTATCTATCTATTTCTCTTTCTAATCTATCTATCTATCTATCTATCTATTTCTCTTTCTAATCTATCTATCTATCTATCTATCTATCTATCTATCTATCTATTTCTCTTTCTAATCTGTCTATCTATCTATCTATTTCTCTTTCTAATCTATCCATCTATCTATCTATCTATCTATCTATCTATCTATCTATCTATCTATCTATCTATCTATCTATCAAACTAAATCTATCTATCTATCTATTTCTCTTTTTAATCTATCTATCTCTATCTATCTATCAAACTAAATCTATCTATCTATCTATCTATCTATCCCTTCTCATCTATCTATCAATCTATCTTTCTTCTCATCTATCACTTTTCATCTATCTATCTATCACTTCTCATCTATCTCTCTTCTCATCTATCACTTCTCATCTATCTCTCTTCTCATCTATCACTTCTCATCTATCTATCTATCTATCTCTCTATCTATCTATCTATCTATTTCTCTTTCTAATCTATCTATCTATCTATCTATCAAACTAAATCTATCTATCTATCTATCTATCTATCTATCTATTTCTCTTTCTAATCTATCTATCTATCTATCTATCTATCTATCCCTTCTCATCTATCTTTCTTCTCATCTATCACTTCTCATCTATCTCTCTTCTCATCTATCACTTCTCATCTATCTCTCTTCTCATCTATCACTTCTCATCTATCTCTCTATCTATCTATCTATCTACTATCAACTCTCATAGCAACCACCCAAACCAACCTAGCAACCACCCAGAACACCATGGCAACTGCATAGCAACCACACAAATCACCCTGGCATCATCCTAGCAACCAGCCTGGATACAATAGCAACCACATAGCAACACCATGGCAACCACCCCGAGTACCCTAGCAACCGCATAGCAACACCCTAGCAACCACCCCGAGTACCCTAGCAACCGCATAGCAACACACTAGCAACCACCCCGAGTACCCTAGCAACAGCATAGCAACACCTTAACAACCACCCCGAGTACCCTAGCAACACCTTAGCAACCACCCCGAGTACCCTAGCAACACCCTAACAACCACCCCGAGTACCCTAACAACCGCATAGCAACACCCTAGCAACCACCCGAGTACCCTAGCAACCACCCCGAGTACCCTAGCAACCGCATAGCAACACCTTAGAAACCACCCCGAGTACCCTAGCAACACCTTAGCAACCACCCCGAGTACCCTAGCAACCGCATAGCAACACCCTAGCAACCACCCGAGTACCATAGCAACCGCATAGCAACACCTTAGCAACCACCCCGAGTACCATAGCAACCGCATAGCAACACCCTAGCAACCGCATAGCAACACCTTAGCAACCACCCCGAGTACCCTAGCAACTGCATAGCAACACCATAGCAACCAAACAGAGTGCCCTAGCAACCAATTTGCAAAATCTATATCTCTGCATCAGAACATCGTACAGACATGGGGATTGGTTTATATTGTCAAGCAGCCTTTGGAGTATCATCACTGGTAGCTGCCAAGTCACTCCCTAGCAACCAAACAGTACCCTAGTAACCATTTTGCAAAATCTGTATCTCTGCATCAGAACATCTTCCAGACATGGGGGTTGGTTTATATTGTCAAGCAGCCTTTGGAGTATCATCACTGGTAGCTGCCAAGCCACTCCCTAGCAACCAAACAGAGTACTCTAGCAACCGTTTTGCAAAATCTATATCTCTGCATCAGTACATCGTAGAGACATGGCGGTTGGCTCTTTTGACTCATGCTAGCAATCTGGACTTCAAAATGCTAGCAGTGAATAGCTACATGCTAATAGTGATTAGCTAAGTGCTAGAGTGGGCTAAGAACATGCTAATAACTCTATAAAAACTCCATAGTATCCATCTGTGACAATTACCAATCTATCTATCTATCTATCTATCTAATAAAACTTAAACTTTCAAACTTCAAACTTTTAAAACTTCTTCAAACTTTCTGGCTATGCTTTTTCAAGCCAACTTAAAGTTTGTCCTCAAACTTTTTTATCTAGTTATTATTCTTCTTCTGAGACTAAAATTTCTAACACTAACTCGTCCTAGAGCTTTAAAGCTAGAACTACTAAATTCGGCTCAAACCTTAAGACTGTTCTGACCAAGTGTGCTATATCTTTTCTAAGTGATCCGACTTACGGTTTTCCTAAAAATGACTATTAAAGCTCGGAAAAATCCCATTGACTTTCATTGACGGAATGTTCAAATGAGCCAAGACTTTCAAATTCCAACTGTCAAAATTCAAATTTAAACTACGGAAGCCTATTAGACTCAAAAACTCAATTAGACTCAAGTGCCATTCTATGTACTATTTCTAATCCATTGAAACTCATTCAAACTCATTTATCTATCTATCTATCTATCTATTAAACTAAATCTATCTATCTATCTATCTATCAAACTAAATCTATCACTTCTCATCTATATATATATCTATCTATCACTTCTCATCTATCTATCTATCAAACTAAATCTATCAATCTATCTATCTATCACTTCTCATCTATCTATCTATCTATCTATCTATCTATCTATCTATCTATCAAACTAAATCTATCTATCTATCACTTCTTAGCAACCAACTCCCTAGCAACCAAACAGAGTACCCTAGCAACCGTTTTGCAAAATCTATATCTCTGCATCAGGACATCGTACAGACATGGAGGTTGGTTTATATTGTCAAGCAGCCTTTGGAATATCATCATTGGTAGCTGCCAAGCCACTCCCTAGCAACCAAACAGAGTACCCTAGCAACCGTTTTGCAAAATCCATATCTCTGCATCAGAACATCGTAGAGACATGGCTGTTGGCTCTTTTGACTCATGCTAGCAATCTGGACTTCCAAAATGCTACACATGCTAGCAGTGAATAACTGCATGCTAATAGTGATTAGCTAAGTGCTAAAGTGGGCTAAAAACATGCTAATAACTATAAAAACTCCATAGTAACCATCTGTGACAACTACCAACCACCTAGTAACATCATAGCAACCACCCAGGTTACCATAGCAACCACCTAAAAACCACCCAGAACACCCTAGCAACTGCCTAGCAACACCTTAGCAACCACCCAGGTTACCATAGCAACTCCCTAGCAACCACCCAGAGTACCCTAGCAACCGCATAGCAACACCTTAGCAACTACTCTGTGTACCCTAGCAACCATATAGCAACACCCTAGCAACCACCCGAGTACCCTAGCAACCATATAGCAACACCTTAGCAACCACCCCGAGTACCCTAGCAACCACATAGCAACAGCCTAGCAACCATCCTAAGTACCTTAGCAACCGCATAGTAAAATCCTAGCAACCACCTTTCCCTGACTATCTATCTATCAAAACTACTAAACTAAAACTGAAACTTTCAAACTGAAAACTTTCAAACTTTAAACTTTATAAACTACTTTAAACTTTCAGGCTAGGCTTTTTCAAGCCAACTTAAAGTTTGTCTCAACAAACTTTTTAATCTAGTTTCAATCTTCAATGTTGTTTCTGAAAAGGTCAACATCACTGTGGAATCTGTGTTAGCAGAGGACGCTATATCAAATGCCATTTCTCTGAAGAAGAAAATGGACAACATTCTAAAAAAAATATAAAAAAAGAAACGGGAAAGGAGACAGAGGGTGGCAAATCAAGCACCAGTTTTTGTAGGCCAGAAGGTCCTTTACAGTTAATGTGTCTTGTTACTACTTCAGTTTGCAGAACACATTCTGCAAATTTCTACAATTGACTTCTCCAGTGAGCCACAAGACGTAACACAGTTCGGAATGGAGATTGCTTTAATGTTGCTACGCCAATTTGGTATGGCTTTAAACTCATGAATGCTATTGATGTGCTTTTTGGTGTGCATCACTTTCACTAGTGTTGTACTGTTACCTTATAGATGACCTAAGTGAACTGAGCCACTTTTGTGGAGAGGCAAAAAGAGTAAAAGACACTGGAAAAGATGCAGAAACATTGAAAGGCACTGGAGGAGATGCAGAAACAGTAAAAGACACTGAAGGAGAGGCAGAAACATTTGACTCTGAAGATGTTCTTTGGGTAGCTATGGCGGAGCATTTTTCGGTTTGTGTAGCATACATAAAGTAATAATGAATGTACCATTTCTTTAAAACAGTTTTTATTGTTACTCTTATACAGATCACCTGTGATTACTATAGGCAGTGGTTCTACTTAAAATGTGTGGGCAGTCCATTCACAGAAGATGAATACAAATGTGTTTCACATTGTGCCTTTGTTTTTGGAGTTTGAGTTTATTTTCCCCTTAATTTTCACTTTGGCTAAACTGTTACACCTACTCAAATCAGTCTCTGAAAACAATCATTATGTCTTTATTTCTTTTATGAAATTTGACTTTAAAATCACCCACTCACTGTGGTTCAAATAGGCCTGCAATAGAGGCTTATCTTTACTAACCAGAGAGAATCATTGAAGCTACAAGAGGATCTGCATACTGTAAGTGTTTTGCTGTCGTTTCTAGTTGATTTTAGTGCTGTATAGTTGCTTTACTGCTTGTTTACTGAGGTCACGTGGCAAATCGCGTTTGGTTTCGTTTGCTCTGAGTCAGTAAGGCGTGGTCAAAGCCAGCTTAGTATATAAACAGTTGTTATTTAGCATTCATTAGAGAGAATCATTGAAGCTACAAGAGGATCTGCATACTGTAAGTGTTTTGCTGTCGTTTCTAGTTGATTTTAGTGCTGTATAGTTGCTTTACTGCTTGTTTACTGAGGTCACGTGGCAAATCGCGTTTGGTTTCGTTTGCTCTGAGTCAGTAAGGCGTGGTCAAAGCCAGCTTAGTATATAAACAGTTGTTATTTAGCATTCATTAGAGAGAATCATTGAAGCTACAAGAGGATCTGCATACTGTAAGTGTTTTGCTGTCGTTTCTAGTTGATTTTAGTGCTGTATAGTTGCTTTACTGCTTGTTTACTGAGGTCACGTGGCAAATCGCGTTTGGTTTCGTTTGCTCTGAGTCAGTAAGGCGTGGTCTGCTGAACTAACGTTGTAATAAGCTGGTATAAGTGCACAGTGTACCGCGGCAGCGGACGCGGCAGCCCTCATGTGAAGCCCTCCTCGTGTGAAGACCGAAGAGTGTAAAGACCAGCGACTCTACCTGTGCGACTCCACCGAGCAACGACACCGACAAGGCACTTGAGTATTGCTCTTTTCTTTCTTTCCTCTTTATACCGTGTGTTCTTGTCTGTCTTTTGACTTGTTCTAGATATGTGCTTCCAAATTCCCACTATTACTAACCCTCGTAAATCGCATGCTACACGCTGTAACCAGCGCAAACCATAACAACCTGCGTTCTTTACCCATGTCACCTAGTACATTGTTTTCTATTTCGATTGGGCTCTGGAATTGTCAGTCTGCTGTCAACAAAGCAGAGTTCATCACAGCTATTGCTACTTATTCAGATCTCCATCTCATGGCTCTGACTGAGACATGGATCAAACCAGAGGACACTGCCACACCAGCAGCCCTCTCCTCTAATTTCACTTTCTCTCACACCTCACGCCAGATTGGGAGGGGTGGTGGTACTGGTTTGCTTATGTCCAATGAATGGAAGTTCAATCCTTTACCATCTCTCTCTGAAAATGGCTCATTTGAATCACATGCAATTACCATCACCTACCCTACCAAAATTCATGTTGTAGTTGTCTATCGTCCCCCAGGTCAGCTAGGTAACTTCTTGGAGGAGTTGGATGTGTTACTCTCATCCTTCCCTGAGGATGGCACTCCTCTGCTAGTACTTGGTGACTTCAACATCCATCTAGACAAACCTCAGGCTGCTGACTTCCACACGCTGCTTGCCTCATTTGATCTCAAGCGAGTGGCTACCTCAGCTACCCACAAATCAGGTAACCAATTGGACCTCATCTACACACGCTGTGGCTCCACCGACAATACACTGGTTACTCCACTACACACCTCAGACCACTTTCTCATTACTTTCACACTCAACCTGACCCCCAACTCATCACACACCCCACCACACGTCACTTTTCGCCGAAACCTACGCTCCCTCTCACCATCTCATCTATCCTCTTCGGTCTCATCCACACTTCCTCCCGCTAACCAATTCTCATCAATGGACACTAACACTGCTACTGACACTCTCTGCACCACTCTATCATCTTGCTTAGATGATTTCTGCCCCCTCTTAACCAGACCAGCCCGCGCCACCCCCTCTGCCCCCTGGCTCTCTGATGTTCTCCGTGAGCATCGGTCTAGACTCAGGGCTGCAGAGAGGAAGTGGCGCAAATCTAAAAATCCTACTGACCTTAGCTTATATCAGTCACTCCTTTCTTCTTTCTCTACTAATGTCACCAATGCTAAAACCTCCTACTATCACACTAAAATTAACAACTCAAATGACTCCCGAACACTTTTCAAAACCTTCTCTTCTCTTCTTTGCCCTCCTCCCCTCCCTCCCACATCAGTTCTTACAGCTGATGACTTTGCCACTTTCTTCACACATAAAATAACAACCATCAGCGGCCAATTCTCCACACCACACACTGACAAGAACATCTTAATTGAAAACACACAAATTCTCCCCTCCTTCTCCATGCTTTCTGAGGCAGATGTTTCCAAACTCATTCTTTCCAATCACCCTACTACCTGTCCGCTAGACCCTATCCCCACTCCTCTTCTTCAGGCCATCTCCTCCTCAATTCTACCTGCACTCACTCACATTATCAATTCCTCCCTTCACACTGGAACATTTCCCACAGCTTTTAAGCAGGCTAGGATTACCCCACTGCTTAAGAAACCCACTCTGAATCCAGCTCTTTTAGAAAACTACAGACCAGTATCCCTTCTTCCTTTCATTGCTAAGACACTTGAGAGAGTTGTATTCAACCAACTGTCTACTTATCTCTCACAGAACAACCTCCTTGACAACCAGCAGTCTGGTTTCAAGAGTGGCCACTCTACTGAGACTGCCCTGCTCTCAGTCACTGAAGCCCTGAGACTGGCACGAGCATCTTCAAAATCATCAGTACTCATCTTGCTGGACCTGTCTGCTGCCTTTGACACAGTGAACCACCAGATCCTCCTGTCTACACTCATGTCGAAGGGCATCACGGGAACCGCGCTCCAGTGGTTCGAGTCTTACCTCTCAGGTAGGTCCTTCAGGGTATCTTGGAGAGGTGAGGTGTCCAAGTCACATCATCTTGCTACTGGGGTACCTCAGGGCTCTGTGCTTGGTCCACTTCTCTTCTCCATCTACACGTCATCACTAGGATCGGTCATTCAGGATCATGGTTTCTCCCATCACTGTTATGCTGATGACACACAACTCTACCTCTCATTCCAACCAGATGATCCGACGGTTGCTGGTCGCATCACAGCCTGCCTGACAGCCATTTCTGCCTGGATGAAGGACCACCACCTCCAACTCAACCTTGCAAAAACGGAACTGCTTGTGATCGGTGCAAACCCAACACTTCATCACAACCTTTCAGTTCAACTTGGGTCTTCAACCATCACTCCTTCCAGGACAGCCAGAAACCTTGGAGTGGTGATGGATGCTGGTCTAACCTTCACAGATCATGTTGCAGCAACGACCCGGTCCTGCAGATTTGCCTTGTACAACATCAGGAAGATTAGACCCTTCCTATCTGAACATTCCACACAAATTCTTGTCCAAGCTCTTGTTCTATCCAGACTGGACTACTGTAATGCTCTCTTGGCTGGCCTTCCAGCATGCACTATCAAGCCTCTACAACTGATCCAAAATGTTGCAGCAAGACTGGTCTTCAACGAACCGAAGAGAGCGCACGTCACTCCTCTCTTCATCAGTCTGCACTGGCTGCCAGTAGCTGCTCGCATCCAATTCAAGGCTCTGATGTTTGCTTACAGAACGACAGCTGGCTCTGCACCGCTATACCTTAACTCACTACTTCAGACTTACGCGCCCTCCAGAAACCTGCGTTCTGCAAGTGAACGGCGCCTTGTGGTGCCATCACATAGGGGCACAAAATCACTCTCACGGACCTTCTCCGGGACTGTTCCTGGCTGGTGGAATGACCTACCACGCTCTATCCGAGCAGCCGAGTCTCTAGCCATTTTCAAAAAAATGCTAAAGACGTATCTTTTTCGTCAGCACTTGACCCAGTAGTAGTAGCACTTACCTTGACTAATATTCTTCTCCTATCTGTGTATTTATTTATTTAAAAAAAAAAAAAAAAAAAAAAAAAATTCGCTATGAGCACTTTACTGACATAACTGTGACTTCACTCAGCACTTATACACTGTTGTTCTCATGTTGATTTAATTGATTCTACTACTCTCATTTGTAAGTCGCTTTGGATAAAAAGCGTCAGCTAAATGAATAAATGTAAATGTAAATGTAACCAAAGCCTTAATAAACATGACACAGAAATTGGTAATACGTTTTAAATTGGAAAAGAAATAAGGATTGAATTGACAGTTGGGAAAATCTTGCTTATAGAAAAAAGTCATTTTTTTTAACCTTTTGGGTTCCCATACATCCAGTTGTGATTGCGTAAACTATCAAAGTGGAAAAGCATGATGAATATATTTGGTCAATGTCAATTACAGACATGGTCGAAGATTTTACACTGGAAGGCAGGGAGATGGAAGTTTGCCGCCTGTCTTTCGTGTCCCCAGGAGAAAAGGAGACATAGCACTTTGGTAATATTTTGATGAAAAGTAGTGAAAGAGGCATGCATAAATGTGTAGCTGTTTCATAAGAATTTTGTTTTTATGTTTTACATGTTGAAGGTACCTAGACTCCCAGCAAAGATGTCAAGGGTTTCACAGGTTGACATTTTGGAGGCATGTGTTAATCACTTAAATGATGATGAAAATGGCTTGACAGATGACATTCTCAAGAGTATCATTGTCTTTGTTGTACTAAAAGATGGCTACTCTGCAATCCTCAGGCTGGATCTGACATGCCAGAAATTCAACAACACTGTCAGCCAGGAGCATTTTCGACAGAAGCCGCACTTCAGATGGCCTGATAGTGAGTTCAGTAAGTGTGCTTATTTTATACGTAGTTTGGAGCCGCTGCTGTGACGCTCTACAAACGTTTCCAGTGTCTGTAGCTGCAGTGACCATGTAGTTATGCTCACGCGCCGCTCAAGCTTGCAGTGCGTTAAAGATTTGTTAATTTATTGTCTGAATTAAATGTACTGTCATCATTGTGTTTTGATACTGAATAGGTGTAGTGAATTGGAAAATACTTTCAGAGAGTCATCAAATCTACAGAAAGCCTTACACCCTCTCTAGGTATCACAGACTACAGTGCAGCCAGCATTACAAAGACTGTGGGGCTGGCTACCAAGGAAAAGGACAATGGGGAGTGCTTTTGGGGTCTTACTCAGATGAGCATCCTGGCTACTGTAGCTGGGATTGCTTCATAGACAATGAAGGTGTTGAACATTTAAGTGTGTGTGTGTGTGTGTGTACGCAATGTCTTTACTGTAACATGGTCACTTGCAGTTCAAGTGTTGTCAATATAGTTCAAAATGTTTTTTTTACTCCGTTACATGTCTGAACGTAACTTGTCGGTTTCATTCATACATTGTTCATCATATTGTTTGGAGCAAACTGTGTGTGTATGTGTAGTTCACTCTCTCTCTCTCTCTCTCTCTCTCTCTCTCTCTCTCTCTCTCTGTGCGCATGTGCTGATTAAGTGCACCAGCTTTGAGTGTGAGCATTTGGCTGGTGTGTCAGGTACGAGTGATCTATATTTTCTATCTTTTCTATCCTTTTTGTATCAGTTTCCTGGTAGTTTAACTCAGCTGGTTTGTAGTATTAGTCAAGGGGACAAGGAGGTGTATAATATACCAGGGCGTCTGCCCTCGGTTTTGTTTTGGGAGCATGGCTGCCTAAGGTAGCGGGAGTTTTGATTTTTTGACACGCTGCCATGGTGTAAAGATAGACTTAGCTTATTCAGCTGAACCACTATTTGGATATTTGTGACGGACAGAACACCTTGCAGTTTTTGGCAGGCACACCCTCCTCCTCTTTGTTCAAGGTAGCGGTAAGAGTTATGGCCATCCTTGCATCAAGTGCACCTGTCGAACGTGTATTCAGCTATGGTGGGGTGATAATGTAACCACATCGCTCACAATTAGGTGACAAAGTTCAGTCAGAATTTAATTTTTTGCAAGTGTAATGCATTGTAAATGGTTATTCACCATTTATAAGGAAATGTTAAGCTTTTTGTGCAATAGCACTTAATATGAAGGTTGCAAGCACAACCATGCACATGTAAACAAACAATTCACTTTTCACTCATACATGCACACACTCGTTCACTCACAAATATTAATGAATTACACTCAATCAAATCACCTCCCTCTCTCACACACACAAATAAAAAGAGAAAAACAATCAAGTTTGCGAACACAACCATGCACATGCAAACAATGTACTTATAATACTTTTCACTTATATACGTGCAAACACTCACAAATATTAATAAATCTCACTCACTAAAAATCACCTCATACATACAGAATTTTGCATGGCATAATTGCGGTCAATTCTTTTATTTCAGTATTAAATCCTGTTGTTGGTCAGGACTTCCCTTTTGTTTAAAAAGAGAAACTGTTTCATGCATTTTTGTGTTACAGAATTAATTTGTTTTGGTGAAATGTTTTCCGTCAGAATTTTTATTTGTGGTTTTAAATTTGTGCAGAGACACCGGTTTAAGTGTCAACTTTTAAACTTTTTATAAGACCAAGCTAAAATGGCAATTTATAACACCAGAAAACACAAAATTGAACAAAATTTGAATTGTGATTTAAAGGTAAATTATGTAATAATTTTGTCCGCTAGAGGTCGCTAGAAGCCTATTCAAAACAAAGGCCTAGCTTGATGATGCCAAGTTTTAGAGCAGAATCTTGGGACTAGGCATGTCATGGTATCAGATTTCCATGCTGCGATTAATTGATTAAGGTTTTATCACGGTATTCAATTATATAAGAAATAAAAGGTTGAAAATATAGACCAACTTCAGTATTGTCCTTTTAATAACAACTTTATTTTAAATAATAAAGAGTACCTCAAACATTTTAATACAAATGTAAATAAAACACAGTAATGATGTATAAAGTGAACAATTGTATCAAACAGAAAGTGCAAACTGCAAAAGAACAACTTCTGTGTTCTGTTAACTGCTTTTAAACATTTAAAAGTAAAAGAACTATATAAAGTGTCAATTATTTTAAATAATAAAGAGTACCTCAAACATATAAATACAAAAATAAAAACAAACAACACAGTATTGATGTATAAAGTGAAAACGATAGTGGATAGAGTGAAGCTGATGTATGGATGTCCGCTTCCTCCACTGCTGGTCCACAGGTCAGTGGTTGCTGCATACCATTTTCCCTGGGATATATGTCACGGGGCAGGCCCCTCAGGCTGCAACCACCCCTAAACCCGTACCACCCTTGGGGAGTCGGACAGCGGCCAGACAAGGACGACAGACAAGGCTTCAAGTAACACCGTATTTTATTGAATATAAAGGAATCTAAAAATAATGAGTCTTCTGGACAGGGTCGTTCCGTCCTGCGGACCCACAGAGTGCGATATAGGGGGGTGCTCTAAAGAATGGCTTCAAGCTGTCTTCCAATGGGAAAGACGGGTCAGGGCTCACACTGGGAGGAGACTGCTGTAGGACTGTTCAGGTACGCATTTCAGGTGACGTACTCCCTTCTTCCCAAGGGGAGGATGGGTCAGGACTTACGACCGGAGGGTCTGTGATGGGACAGTTAAGGTGCATGTTTTGGATACGTACTCTTCTTCTGCAGATGACAGGCAGAAAACTGACGGCTGAGGAGCTCCACTACCAAGCAGTCCGGGATGTATTCCAATATGAAATCCTCTTGATGGGCTGGCAGACACAGAGCTTACAATAGGGGAAGTTCACTGCAAAGCAGACAGGTGAATACAGAGATACAGGAAATCCTCTTCTTCTACAAGTGACAGACAGAGAACTTACGGCTGGGGAGCTTCACTGCAAAGCAGTCAGGTGAGTATCTGCAGGTATGGCTTCCTCTTGAAGGAAGCTGGAGGAGCTTCACTGCAAAGCAGTCAGGTGAGTATTCAGGTATAACTTCCTCTTGAAGGACTGGCAGACACTGGAGAGCTTACAATGGGAGGAGTCTCACTGCAAAGCAGGCAGGGAGAATACACAGATACGTAATCCTCTTCTTCAGTAATGACAGACAGAGAACTTACAGCTGGAGGAGCTTCACTGCAAAGCAATCAGGTGAGTATTCAGGTATAACTTCCTCTTGAAGGACTGGCAGACACAGGAAGCTCACAATGGGGAGAAGTTCACTGCAAGCAGGCAGGTAAATACACAGATACGTAATCCTCTTCTTCTACAAATGACAGGCAGAGAACTTACAGCTTGAAGGGCTTCACTGCAGAGCAATCAGGTGAGTATACAGTGCCTAACTTCCTCTCGAAGGACTAGCAGACACAAGAGCTTACAATGGGAGACGTTCACTGCAAAGCAGGCAGGTAAATACACAGATACGTAATCCTCTTCTTCAACAATGACAGACAGAGAACTTTACAGCTTGTAGGGCTTCACTGCAGAGCAATCAGGTGAGTATTCAGGTATAACTTCCTCTCGAAGGACTAGCAGACACGGAGCTTACAATGGGGAGACGTTCACTGCAAAGCAGGCAGGTAAATACACAGATACGTAATCCTCTTCTTACTTCTTAGAACGTGACAGAAGCTCAGGTAAGTAGTGGACACCCGGCGGGTTTAAGTTCACACTTCACACATCAAACAGTGCATCACATCACTTCATCACTGCAATTCAACACTCAGTGGGAAATACATATATATAAGATGGCCGTCGCCCATTTCCTGACCTGGCATTCACGTCAGGAAGTCCCATAAACAAGGAAGAGGATGGAGATCAATTGAACTACTCACAGTCTCTCCCAAACGAGTCTTACTGACCAGCGATTTCCTCCTTCCCGATTGAGTCAACGGTGCTCTCTCCCAAACTCACAATGCCGTGCCTGATTGCCAGTCCCACTTCCTCTTCTCCACTGCTCACTCTTCCTCCGAGATTCACAGTCCCCCCAACAAAAGAAACAAAAAAAAACCGCCCCTTTCAGTGCATCTTCTCTCCTTTTATCCTACCCTAAGGGCAACGTGTCCCAATGTGCACCGCTGCCGGCAATCTTTCACTAATCACCCCATTCGCGGGGATTTTTTCGCTAAACCGGAACTAGCCTGGTGTTCCGTTGTTATTGGTCCGGCGGGGAGGCAATCGCGGCGAACATTAGTTCCGCCTTGACAGTTGGATTTTTTGTCACCTCGTGACATATACAGTTGCCAACTTCCTCTTTTAGACTGTTTTACATTCTGGGTAATTCTGTTTTTTGAGAAAAAATTCTCTGAGTTAATTTTGTAAAGTGGAATTGTTGTCTTCATCAGTTTCTGAAATCCTGGTTTTGCTACAGTGTGAACTGGTATCATGTCCTTAGCAATGTAGTATGCTATGGCATGATTGAGTTTCTTTGGCCCGGTGAGATGAGGGTCCATATGAAGCCTGACGTTGGAATGCCTCTTTGACTGTTGGCTGAACAATAGCTTCAGCTGAAGATGAACCAGCACTGCTAGATGCATGGCCACTCTGTAAATAGAGAAAAACAGGAAAAATAAAAGAAAATAGTGAAGAAAACATTACTCTATAAGACTGAAATTTTAACATATCTTCGGACTCTTGACATTTAAATGTGCATTCTATCTTGAGTTGTCTGCACAACACTAGTACTAAAATTCATATTAATAATAATAATAATAATAATAATATTACTATTATTGTATGAATAGCAAGCCAAGCCAGTGTTAACTATTATAGCAAAGGTTTTTTTTATATTATAGCTAACGTTTTTTTAGATAACGTAGACTAACCATGTTCCGTACACAACGATGTTCCGTACAGACGACCTTTTACTTTTAAATCACGACAGAGAGCACTCCACCATTTGTTTCAGTCAGATTTAAGTAAGTTTGCTAGGTGCGCCCGCTACGCATGAAAATGGATGGTGGGGCAAGCTACACGTCAGACTGCAGCTTGGGTGGGGAGACAACTAGAGCAGCGAAAATGTACATTTCGATTTTAATTATGCTTCTCACAGTATTACAACATTTATGAAATTAATATTATGTTATCACACATTTTAAAATATATTACCTTTTGTT